>NW_026114146.1:0-39537 GCF_018139145.2 Gymnogyps californianus | reverse complement strand
TTACCAGCCTGGGTCTTGTACGAGAGGGCATGCCAGGCTTGCGCAAAGAGCTCTGGCACTCCCTTGAAAGATCCTGTGAGTAGAGAGTGCCCAGTGGCCCTGGAGGAAGGCTGCACTTGGTGGTGGCCAGGGAGATGGAGAGACTGCCAGGCTCAGCCAGGAGCATATGGCTCAGCGAGGGTGGCCAGAGGGGAAAGACAGGGTCTGTCCAGGTGGTCCCATGGTGTAATGGTGAGCAGTCTGGACTCTGAATCCAGTGATCTGCGTTCACAGCTTAGTGGGACCTCCGAGTTTTGGCTCCCTCAGGGCTTTCCTCAGCATGCTTACACTTTATCCCTTGCCTTGCTGTTGGGTCAATTGTTTAATGCACTCTGATCTTCCTTCCTTTCCTGTGCTCCCAGCCCTGGGACTGACATCAGTGCCCTTTCTCCTGCCCTGTGCCACCATAGCTCTGCAGCTTTCCTGAGCGCTGGCCCCTGTCCCCTCCCTTGTTCTTGACTGCTCCTGGATGAGGGCATCCAGCAGTGGCTCAACACCTGAGGTGGAGATCATGCAGTCCACGCCCGGCTCAAAGCAGGGTCAAGTAGAGGACCTTTTTCATGGCCTTGCCTGGTTGGATGTTGGACATCTCCAAAGACGGAGAATCTACAACCTCCCTGGGCAACCGTTTCCCATCTTTGACCACCACTGTGTGTGGCATTAGTTGTATTTCCACCCCTGTCCATTGCTTCTTGTTCCATCCATTTCTCTGAGGCTTTTCTGTCTTTCTCTTGCCTGCTTGCTTGTTTTTGGTGCTCTGGTCTCAGTTCAGGGAGCTCCACCCACAACTTGCAGTGCCCCATGCATGGGGACAGGCTCACTGTCATGGGAGAGAGCAGGTTCGCCCTCTTCCTTTGTCCTGGGTTCGGCTGGGAGAGAGTTAACTTTCACAAGAAGCCGAGCATGGGGTTTCCGGGTGGTGAGCAGTTGCATTGTGCATCACTCGCTTTATATATTCTTCTGTTACTATTATTGTTATTTCTTCTCTCCTTGTGTTGTCCTATTAAAGTGTCCTTATCTCAACTGACGAGGTTTTACCTTTTCTTCCGATTCTCCTCCGCATCCCACCAGGGCAGGGAGGAGTGAGCGAGCGGCCGCGTGGTGCTCAGTTGCCAGCTGGGCTGAAACCATGACAGCCTTGCAGAGGGCTTGGCCAACTGAGGGGGAGGAGAACAAAGCACCACGAGTCGCCAGCTATGCTGCACAAGTCTTTAATGAGAAGGAGGAAATGCAGTGGCACAGAAGAGAGACCAAGAAACACGTCTGCAGGGTTCAGGGAGGCACAGAGAATGGCCCATTTCCCAAGGACAAGCTCCACACAAAGCGCTTGCCTTTTCCCATTCTGCTCTACCTGGTGACAATCCCAGCCCAGCAAGAGCAGTCCCTAACTCCGGCACCCTCCCCCCGTCGGCAGGAGGTTCAGCAAAGCAGAAGAGAACGAGTGTTGTCTCAAGGAGCTCAGAGCAAAGCAAAGCCAGAGGAGGCACGGCGAGGCCTGCCGTGCAGCGAGGAGCAGCGGGCACAGGTCCCTCCTGCCAGGTGGGATGAGGACACGCAGCCCGCCTGCAAGCCCTGGCCATGCTCCTGATGCAGAGTTCCCATCTGCCTTCCCGCTGCGAAGGGGATGACCCGCCAGCTTCAGCAGTTCAGACTGCAGCGGGTGGGAGGCAGACACAGCCCTGACCCCCCAGACCAAGGGAGCCCCCAGAAGAGATGGGAACCCCCCGGCGCTGAGGGAGCTCCCAACAGCAGCTGACAGAGAGGATCCCACGGCTGTGCTCTGAGGGAAAGAGGTGAGGATGGGGCCCGGCAGGGTCACCACCACCGCGGAGGCCTGGATGGCCACCGTTGAGTCCGCGCAGCGGGCGACACAGGGCTCACTGCAGCTGCTGGCAAGTGGGGTTGGGCCAGAGGCGCCGCAGGGCGTTGGGAGACAGGGTCTGAAGCAAGACATCTCTCGGTGAGGGAGGCAAAGCTGAAACACAGAGCAGGCAGGGAGCACGAGCCTCAGTATCAGTCTGTCTTTCTTTTCCTCAGCTCTCTCTGTGGACACACTTTGTTTTAAAAACACCTGGTGCGCTACAGTTCCCACGGCCCTCATCGTGCCCTCCGAATTGCACGGCACAGGACGGCTGAACCGCTTTCAGGATAGGACCCAGCACAGTGGGTTTAAAGCACCTGTGGCAAGACTGGTCATACCCCATCTCCTGAACAAACATTGCTGTCATAAAGATGGCACTGGAGGCACTTGGCCATTTCGTTAGAGACCATCTGCTAAAGGCAGACATTCTGGTGGGCAGACGTCCCTGCAGCTCAGCCCCATTGATCCCCTTCTGCTTTAAAGAAACCCCCTCTTCCCAGCCCTCCCCAGCCACCTCCGCCAAAAGGGACAGAGGTGACAGCCCTTAAACAGTTCTGTTGCAGGGCCAAGCTGAGGCAGCCCAAGTATCAACCTGCGTAGCCACCATGACAGCAGCTCAGCCACAGGGAGAGATGGAGCGGACTCAGGCTTACCTCGTTCTCGAGGAAAGGGAGGCAAGAGAGGAGGATGCAGAGCCCGGAGCAGCGCAGGTTTTATGCTGTGTCCCAGATCCCGCGGGGCCACAAAACATTACTTGCTCATGAAGCATCTAAACACCTAGCAGCTGCCGCTTGCCAAGCCTCGCTGGTGATTAAGCCCGTGCCTCTTTCATCTGAAATGTTGTGCTCCTGCTTCATACCACCAAACATCAAAACCAATTCGTCTGTGTCCCAGCTTCAGAAGGCCAATCAGCTCGGAGGTCTCAGGCTAGTGTACAAGGAGATCTGAGTGCGTTTTCCTAATACGGATTGCCTTTGTCACTTGGCCTTCTTCATGGTGAGCACGGCCACCACTCACGGTCAAATTCAGCTATGAGGGACACCTCAAGTCAGCTCTCAAGTGCTTTCAGTGCAGGCACTCAGGCTAGCCCTGAGAAACCTTTCTCCCACGGGTCATCGTAGACACACAGGAGACGCTGAGTAAGTTCAAGCAGAACGTCAAGACCGCACAGTCCCATACAGGAGAAGAGAAATCAGCAGGACAAGGCCCAGAGCCTGCTGAGGTACTGGGAAGTCTGGTCTGCTCGTAGCAGGGGACAGGAGCAGAAGACCTCCAGAGGTCATTCCAAACTTCATTATTCTGGGTTTACCCTGAGTCACACAAGCCCTTGAGCAACCACCAAAAGGCAATGCCTTGGAAGACAGCAAATGCAGGAGATTGCATAGAAGCCCCCGTAGATTCAGGATGGTGCTAAATGTGTGGAAATGCCCTTGACGCAAGCAGAACTTTGGGGCTGTGAGCTCTGGTATCCCTGGCACGCCTGAGGCAGGCGTGTCCACTGAAGTCCATAGCAGGGTGACTCATGTTTGCCTGGAGTCAGGGTTTTTCCCAACTCTTCCACCTCACGAATGACTCCCAGGTGCTCCGGGAGACTGATCCGATGTCCCTTTGAAATCTGAAATGCATGGAATGGGTCACCTCATCCCTGACCCAGGAAAAAGAGCCATGAGCTTTTGGCTCCCTGCCCTGAGCCTCTCCTCAGAAGCAGGCCATCCAGGCCTTTGGCCTCTGGGTATGACCTTACTGAGCAAAAGAGGTCAATTTGGGTGTGGGTCTCTTTCAGGAAGGACGCGGGCATCTCTTTGATCACCCTCCTACGCATTGATTTCCTGGTTTCCAACAGATTCTCCACTTCCCAAGCTGAGCCCAGACCCCTGTTGGACGATGCGTGAGGGCCTGGTCAAGTCATCAAGGGACACGGCTATGGAGATCCGAGGGAGAGATTGCTTTGGAGAGACTTGCCTGACCCTCTGGTCACAGTGCATTGTGAAAGTTAATACAGGCCGTTTGAATTAACTTTTCAGTCCTCTCAGCTGTTGTTCACAAAATCATACGAAAACCATTCATGGCACTTCTCTCTTTCCTTGGTCTTGCGGGAATAAACTCCAGGGGAATGGGTATGGCGTGGAAAGGAGAAAAGCACTTCTTTTCATGGCTGGACGGAGGCAGTGTGACTGCAAGATGCGGTTAGGGTGGGCATTTCAGTTAGGCATGATCGAGCATGCGCAATCACGATCCCCCTCTTTCTAACTCCACCTACACTAGCACTGCTGATGACAGAGTGGGAGTCTGTAAATACTGTGCTAACACAATCCCCCCCCCTGCCCCAACCCCACCATCCAGCTTGGTATTGAGTGTCAGCACAGCAAAGAAACATTGCCTTATTCTTGAAGCAAACCCTGCAATCAGAGACTGAGAAGCTTTGTCCCCTTTAGGTAGGGAGTCTACTTGTGAGAGGCTCCTTGCGTTTCCCTTGGCCCACAGGCCATAGCTGCAAGAGAAATGAGGGTGTCTCAGTTCTCAGTCACCAGGACCATCGTTACATCCAGTTCCGGTAAACTTCAGGGTGTCAGACAGGCAACTTACTCACACTGACTCATTAACGCCATTTTCCTGCTCCAGAGCCAAAATGGAATCGGAGCTGCTTTCATCTAGTGATGTAAATTATTGCTTTTGTGGATTGTTTAATATTTTGGTCCATGCTCAAGAATGTCACAATGCTTGCGTGCTGGGAAAAAGCTCTGGACATACCTATTCCACCAAAACAAGCTCTCTCCAGTCTCCCTCTAAGTCATCCGCACCTCCCGTTTATTCTCCCTTTGCCCCTCCTGACTTTTCCTCAGCCAGGCTCTACCTCGCCCTTGCCATAGATCTCTCCCACTCTCGCAAACCATTCCCCCTACACACCAACAACCTGCATGGCAGTCATGGTCTTTGTTCAAGGCTTGACACCACCCTACGTCCCCAAGAGGCTGGAGGTGCTGCCGGGAGGTCACCACCTCCCCTGCAGGAGTGTCCTCCCCTAGTGCTCCCAGCAAGCTTGGAGACCTCCTCAGCTAAATCTGAGAAGCAAAGCGGGGTCTAATATGCCCAAGTTCCCACGGCGAGCCGGATGTCATTGCCCAGAAGGGCATGGTGATCGGCCAGCGCGCAAGATGCAGGGCCTGGAGGCAGGGTAGTTGTTGGCCGAGTGTGTGAATGAGCTTTTGCGTGTGAACGGGACTAGAAATCCATTGGGGTTTCCCCGCGCAGGTTCGAATCCTGCCAACTACGGGGCGCACTCCCCTTTTGGGCTCCTGCAATGGACCACGCTGTTTGGGCTCCCTGCAATGGACCACGCTGCAGCCGTGGGACTCAGCTCCACACTGTACCTGGTGCCCAGGGAGACGGTTAAAACCCCCTTGCCTACAGCACTTGTCCCCGCACCCCCCTGCCCCCAAATTCCTGGATGAATGGGAAATCCTGCTCCCATTGACAAGGTAGGCAAGTTGGGGGAAGAGAACGGACCAGTGCCGAGTCTGAGCCGTGAAAAGAGGTCCACTGTTGTTGGTTCTTGAGCAGAACTTAAGAGCCTGAGCTCACCTGACATCCCAAGCAGAACAACCCCACCAGCTGTTTCCCTATGCCTGAAACTACAGCAGCTCCTCTCCAAAGAGAGCCTGCACAACATGGTCCTCATTGCTAAAGATGAAGGCAAGACACCTCATGGATCTGAGATCTTGCCTGGGGTCCTGGGGATATTCTGCCTGACCCAGCCCCAGCCCTTGCACACATGGACAACCTTTCCCGGGGGCTTTCCAAATTTAACCGAAGAACGAGATGATAAGAGGTGGGTCTCTCCTGGCTCCTCCTCTTCTGGGAAAGACTGGAAGTGCGAAAGAGGCCATGGTGGTGACTGCTGGCATCAGGAGACCATCCCCTGCCATCACAGACCCTGATGGGTGGCATGGAAAAGACCCGGAGGCTTCCCAGAGGGCTTCTCTCAGTCGCATACCCAGCTGCTCCCCACAGAGCAGCAGCAGAGGACGGGCTGCAGGTAGCCTGCCTGGGTGGTTCAGCATCTTAAGGAAAAGGGAAACTCGGAGGGGCACATGCAGAGAGAGCCCGGAAGAGGAGAAGGAGAGAACAGCCAGTGGCTGGTGCATGGTCCGTTCCCGCAGCCATGCCACTGAGGGTGCCGGAAGCAGTGCAAGCAAAAGAGAAGCTGAAGGAGGTTGGCAGCACGGATGAAGAAGGAAAGGGGCAGTGGAAGGGGACCGGAGCTGAGCCAGGGGCCTCTTTGATCTGCAGTCAAATGCTCTCCCCTGAGCAATAGCCCCTGCAGCAGGCAGGCTGCGGCCGCACTCTCCGTGCTCACATCTGCTCCCACATCCCAGCCCTCTCCATCCCGCTTTTGCTTTTGTCTCCTCTGCTTGCTTGCTGCGTGCTCTGGCGTGTGGATGGGACAGGGAACCAGCAAACACAAGCCCAAAATGCAGGGCCTCAGCACTGCCACCTCGTCCCTCAGCCTCACCAAGAGGTTCTACCAGCTCAGCCTGCCCAGAGCCTTCCTGGGACACATCCGGCAGCATTTAAGACTGGCCACCACCCAGTCCGGATGGGCCAGCCCTGCCCTGGGGCGACTGGGAACCACCTCCACCCCCAGCAGCGTTGGGCAGGACAGGAATGGCGCCAGGCACGGAGAGGAGGGGTTTCTCTGGCTCTTTGGCACCCTGCAAGGTGGCGGGGGCAGCCCTCGGCTGTTGGCGAGCAGCAAGGGCAGGGCTGCGCCAGGAGGGAAGACAAGCCAGGAGCTGGGGGGGAGCGCAGCACAGCACGGGCAGGGCAAGGCCCTCGCAGCTGGTGTGAAAGGCAAGGCAGTAACTGCTGTACGACTTGCTTAGAGGAAGGAACACTGCCTAGGACTAAGAGCTTTTACCTCAGGGTCAACGAGACCTGAAGACGCAACCTAAACCGTCTCTCACTGGCTGAGAACACCCCATACAGACAATGGAACAATAGGAGATTTGTCTTTCAAAAAAACCCAGGTATATAACCAGGGTGAGAAAAGCAATCGACCTGAATCTAGTAGAAAACCCCTCCGCCTGCACGGGACATTGGTCTAGAACCAGGAAGATTAACAGCCCACTGACCATACGTCCACACCACCTGCCCGGGAGAAGCACCTAGTGCTTACGCGAGCAATAGTAACTGATTAGCCCACCCCTTAACAGGAGTAATTTGACTGGTCAACACAACGGCATTGTAAACATCTAGAAACCCTGCTTTCCTCTATGTCGGGGTCCTCCACGCGTTAGGCTGGGCACCGCTATGTGCACAGCTAAAATTAGGGATTTAGGGATTCCCTTGGTAATTCTATGCTAAACGTCCTTGTCTCCCTCCTTGGCCAGCAAAGAACTGACTTTTACACTGGGTACAGTCCCGCACCCCGTGCGAGCTGGATTTCTGGGCAGGGTTGCAGCCCTCCTGAGCTCGCTGGAGAGCCACTCCTCTCCGCCCTGCCAAGCAACAAGGCTGCCCCCTCGCTCCGGGGTTTCCTTCAGTGCCTGCAGAGCCAGCTTGGGTGGTCAAAAAGAAAGTCCCCAGCCAGGGTTATGGGCAGGAGCTGTGGGGAGAAGGGCAGGCAAGGCCCTTGAGCTACCCTCCTGTCGTGGTTTAACCCCAGCCAGCAACTAAGCACCATGCAGCTGCTCGCTCACTCTGCCCACCCAGTGGGATGGGGGAGAGAATCAGGAAAAAAACCCCTCATGGGTTGAGATAAAGCCTGTTTAATAGGACAGAAAGGACAGAAAATATTGATAATGATAATAATAATAAAATGACAATAATAATACTAGAAGAATTAGATAGAAATACAAATAATACAAATCAAGTGATGCACACCCGATGCCCAGTTAGTGCCGAGCAGCGATCCGCCCCCCCCAGCCAGCTCCCCCAGTTTATATACTGGGCATGACGTCATATGGTATGGAATATGCCTCTGGCTAGTTTGGGCCAGCTCTCCTGGCTGTGTCCCCTCCCAACTTCTTGTGCCCCTCCAGCCTTCTTGCAGGCTGGGCATGAGAAGCTGAAGATCCTTGACTGAGTATAAAGACTACTTAGCAACAACTAAAACCATCAGGGTGTTATGAAGATAATTTTCCCACTAAATGCAAAGCACTGCACGGTCCCAGCTACTAGGAAGCAAATTAAGTCTCTGCATGCCAGCCAAAACCAGGACAGCAGCCCAGGCCCAAAGGAGGTGAACTTTCCAGGGAGACAATTTTGCTGCGCGGGTGAGGGCACAGGATAGACAAAGGGAAGGGGCATGAGCGCTGGCAGTGCCAGGGAGCATGAGGCCGGGCTGTGGGAGGTCCCAGCTGAGGCGCCAGGGGGAGCAGAGTGGCGCAGCGGAAGCGTGCTGGGCCCATAACCAGAGGTCGATGGATCGAAACCATCCTCTGCTAATTGCTTTTTCCTCCTGCTGCCTCTCCCAGCAACTTTTCACCTGCACTGCTCTGGCTCTCTGCGCGGCCATGCCCATGGCCCTCCCGCTCCCTCAGCCCCTTCTCTCTGCCACCGCGCCTTCTTTCTCCTTTGCCTTCTTACGAGCCAGCACTCCCAAAGGGACCCTCACCAAGGCAGACCCGTGGGTCTGCAGCGGCAGCCAGACCTCCCCCCACAAGGAACTGGGGGTCCTGGGGACACAACTGTTTCTCCCTTCCCGTCAGGCAGCTCAATCCCAACTTCCCAGACGCAAGCGGGCACCTCCAGGAATCTGCAGGTGGGGAGGAGGACAAGGCTGGTGCTACTCTGGCAAACACCTGTCCAATCAACTTGACCATCTTGGGGTTTTCTCCATCCTAGTCTCTTTGCTGCCGTGCCCACGCGCAGGTCCAGCCAGGAGCAGGGCCGAGCAGGTATTCCCAATGGGCACTGTATTGGCTCTATGTGGCTAGGTGTTGGCAGTGGAGGGGAGAGGGGGTGCTGCAGGGTGGCCTCTGTGAGCAGAGGCAAGGGGCTGCCCTGCCGCTGCACACAGCTGATTCCAGCTGCCTCCACAACACTGAGCCACTTGCACAGCTTTTCCTGACAGGCCTGAAGCCTGTGGAAGAGCCCACACTGAAACAGATTTTCCTGTTCAGGTCTGCAGCATCGGGGAGAACCCATGCCGGAGCAGTCTGCAGTGAAGGACTGTAGCTGAGCCTGGTAAAAGTGAGAGGAATGGCGGTGTTTTGTTTGTCTTTCATTCCTCACTACCCAAACCGCACATGGCCTGATCCTTTTCTTCCCCTCTGGCTGCTCTGGACTAGAATGCAGTGCTGGACACCCCCCTCTCTCACTCCCACAAGCATGTCCACTGAACAGCAGGTCCACTGAACCCTGGGCCTGACCGTAGGTCTGTGCAGAGGGCACGCGTGGAGCCTGGGCCCGGTTTGTCTGGTGTCCAGGGATCGAGGGGAGGCAGACCAGCCTGCTGTTGTGCAGGTCCTCCTTTGTGCCTTTTGGACAGATAGGAGCGACACTGACTTGCTTCCAGGCCTCAGGAACCTCTCCCAATTGCCATGACCTTTCAAAGACAATGGAGAGCGGCCTCTTGCAGAAGTTCTCCTTGTCTGAGTGCTTCACGAGCTGGCAGCAGGAAGATGGCATGGGTATCTGCAGGTGAGCTCCCTTCTACTTTAGTACCTGATGGGCCAGAAGCCAGAAGATCGCTTGGATGTTGACCGTGAGGTCGCCTCTGGCTCTGCAGGTGACGGGCCATGCACAGGAATATTGCTTGCGCTAGGTGCTTGTGTTCATTCCATAGTGGATACCACTGCCTGGTGTATCTTTTTATATCTGAACGCTTCTTGTTCCAAAGGAAGCGGACAGCCCATCAGGGGGAGACCTGAGAACACGCGGGCACGACAGTGTCAAAAATGGCTGTCAGCCAATCACAAAGCAATATGAGAACCCATGGGGAATGACGCTGTCAAGAGTTGTCTCTTTGCTGTATTTAGTGAGTGGGGCTTCCTTTTCAGATGTGCTTCTGGGTACACAGGTAGGGTTGGCTGGTCCTCACAGCCATCACAGGTCTGCCTGAGAGCAGGTGGGTATGACGGGGTCAAGAGATGGCTGTCAGCCAATCACAGAGCAGTAGGAAAACATGTTGGTTATGGTGTCTAATAAGAAAATGGTGGCTGAAAGAAAGTGGTGCCCCCCGTGTATGTAGAGGAAGGTACGTCCTGGTCAGCTGTACTTCATCATTCATCAGTGCTGGCATGGGGATTGACCAAAGCAATCATCCACCAGCAAAACCAGGAGCAGCACAAGGCAGATTTTAGCCCAGGAACAGGTAATGCCTAGAGTCCTGCAAAACAAATTGCTTACGGGCATGCAGCACGGAATGTGGCAGATGCTCATATCCGACCAAGTGGATCAAGAAACTTGTGCTAGAAATAATCCACTTGGCCTATTTGCACATTACGTAGATAGAGAATTGTTACCCTAGCATTGCCTGCTTTCCGCTCACTGGTTGCTGAGCTAATCCTAGACAAGTGTACAAGATAGGGACATATCCAGTGACTCAGAAGAAACCAGGCTGGTTGCTGTGCCTTTTTAATTCAACCAAAGGGTGCATCGTGCAACCACATGTTAGCCTGGGACAGCGTGAATGTGGCTCCGACTGGGGCAGACTCCGCCTGTGTTACCTCAGTGTTATGCCCTACGGTATTGCCAAGGGGCACTGTGTTGGCTACATATGGCAAGGTTTTGGTAGTGGAGGGTTAGGGGGTGCTGCAGGGTGCCTCTGTGAGAAGAGATAAGGGGCTGCCCTGTGCCAGACACAGCTGATTCCAGCTCCGCAGTGGTTCCACCGCACGACACAGCTGAGCCGTCATCAAAGTTTGTGTCCCCTCTGTGAAAATATATTCCAGAAAGGGCAGAAAACGCCAGGCAGAGCGAGGCGGAAGGAACAAAAAGAGCGGGAAAGGGCAGAGGGAAGATGCATCCGCTTGGGCAGGTAACGGAGTGTGGTGTGAAGGAGTAAAGTTGAGCCTGGGAGAGGGGAGAGGAAAGGCGGTGTTTTATGTTTGTCTTTTTGTTTGTCACTGTGTGAATGCGCTTTAATTGGCAAAAAATGAATTCTGCCCAAGTCAAGCCTGACTTGCCCGCAACAGTGTTTGCTAAGGCATGTCCTTGTGTTTATCTTGACCCATGCGATTTGTCATCCTGTTTTCAGTGCTCCGCATCCCCCTGAGGGTGGGGAAAGTAGTGAGCAGCTGGGTGGGTGTTTGTCTGTGCTTAAAGCACGAGAGGTACATCCAGAGAAAGGCCCATCGCGTTGCATAGTACATGCCCAGCGGGCAGCTGTATGAAGGCAGATGGGGAGCATCAGCATTGCCATCAGGCAGCAGGTTGAGTTTCCCTAGCCAACACGTCAGACAGAGAGAAGCCCAGAGTCATCCGATGGGCTTGAGGCCGTGGTGTGTGCAGGGGCTGGAAGGAGGCCATCCGGGCTGTGAAGTGGAGAGAGTGGAGTTTGTGAGCTGGAAGAGCAGGAGGCAGGGGAGTCTGGGAAGTGGAGGGGCAGGAGGGAGGCGAGGCTGCGGGGTGGAGGAGCAGGAGGCAGGAGTGGGTCGAGGAGCGTTGGTGGTATAGTGGTGAGCATAGCTGCCCTTCCAAGCAGTTGACCCGGGTTCGATTCCTGGCCAACGCAGACAAGGTTCTTTTACTCAGCCTGGCTCCAGAGGGCCTTGCCTCTCCTCTTCCAAACCAACCCAGCTTCCAGTCGAGGCCCTCCCCTTGACTCCCCCTCCAGCCTTGCCTCATGGCCAGGCCTCTGGGCACCTCCTAGGCCAGCAGACACAGGCCTGGCTCTTAGCAAGGCCCGCCTTGGCAAAGCAGACTGCAGGGGCTGCTTTGGACCCTTCAGAGATTCTCAGGGAGTGCTGTAGCACTGGAGCAGGTGCCCAGAGAACTTTGGGATTCTCCATGCCTGGGTATCACCCTCACGTTTCAGTGGGCTCAGGCACTGAGCCGCCTGCTCTAGCTTTGGGGCTAGCCCTGCTTGAGCAGGCATTTGGACTAGTGCCCTCCTGAGATGCCTTGCAGTCTAGTTCCTTCCACGAAGCAACAAATCCCAGAGAGAGCTGTGACCTCCTTCCTCTGCACCATGGGCGGCAAGCGGGCCTCTTCCCCACAGGAACTGGAGCTCAGTCATTGCTCAGCACTTGGCGCATCTCGTGTCCTTTCGCCTTGACTCTCCAGCCCCTTTCCCACACACTGACTCCTTGAGACCACCCCAGCATTCCCCCAGGGGTTGGTGTGGCAGAGCCCTCCTTGCCCAGGAGGGCAGGGAAGAAGGAAGCACCCTTGTTGCCCCAGGAACCGTCCATGAGAAAGGCAGGCGTGTGCCTGGAGCCCTTGACAGGATGTTGGCGTGCGCAGAGCCGTAATTTGCTGACGGTTCCTTTGCTTGGTCCTGTGAAGGATTGCCTTGGCCTTTGGGAGACGCGTCGGAAGCGTGCTGCCCTGTGCTGGCTACTCGTGTTCCGTGTGGTCTGAAGCGCGTGTAGGAGCTGCGGTCGCCTGTCAGCAGCCGTGGTGGGAGCAGGGCAAGGGTGCTGCCAGGAGCCAGCTCCCCCTGCAGCAGTGCCAGGAGGAGGCTGCCTGAGGTGGGCTGGCTCTGGCAGCTGCAGGGGGAGGAGTGGCGGCAGCAGCAGCAGCAGTGGGTCAGGATGGCCGAGCGGTCTAAGGCGCTGCATTCAGGTTGCAGTCTCCCTGGAGGCGTGGGTTCGACTCCCACTCCTGACAGGCTCTTCTCTCTCTTGGCCTCCTTCCCTCTCCTCACTGCAGGCTTCTTGCTCCTCTGGGGCTCTGCTCAGCTCTTGCTGCAGTCCCAGCTCCTGCAGAAGGAGAAAGGGCCATACCCATGCTGCCCCACCAGTACCAGCTGGGTAGGCCTACAACAGAAACAGGGAGGGAGAGCCAGCCCCTGGGGAATTCCACTTGGCCGCTCTCCCCTGCAAAACTCGCATTCTGCATGCCTCTCCCCGCATTTCAGTGCGCATCTCTGGACATTCTTCAAACATTCGCTCACACAATCCTCTCTCCCTGCAACAACCCTTCTGCTTGGAAGGCATTTCAGGGAGTCAGAGAGGGCATCCTCCTGCTTCAAGCAGGCTCACACCACCTGATCAGTGCTTTCTCTTTCGGGTCATACAATACCTTGAGGACAGACATTTCACAGCCTCTTGGCACCCTGGCTCCCATGCTTAGGCACCCTCAGGGTGATCATTTGGGTTCGTGTAACCAGTCACAAACTGCCTCTTCAATTTCTGACCACGGCGCTCATCCTCCAGCCGTTGCAGTAGCCTCCTTGCAGGCGCTGGAGGGAGGCTCCGATTCGATCCCTGCTAAGCATTTTCTTCTACCAGCTAAGCGAGCCTTGCGTCCTCAGCCTCTCCTCCCAAGGCCAGAGCACCCGGCCCCTGACTATCCTAGGATCCTCCGCTGAACTTGCTCCACTTTATCACCACCTTTCCTTGGTTCCCCAGATAGTCCTTCTTCCCCTTTTTGGTGACGGGGCAACTTTTCCCTCTCCTTAGTCAGCAGGGAGCTCCTCTGCCCTCTGCTCCCGAAGCTGGAGAGCCCCTCAGATGCGTCCTTCCCTCTTTCAGGTCCAATGGCACATTCTGTAGGTGCCAATCCAGGATGTGGCGTTGACCAGCAGGATTTCAACCCCAAAAGTTTCGCGGAACTGGCAGTTCCTCACCAGCAAACATGGACAGCACCAGTGGGAAGAGGGCAGGTGGGCGTAGAGGCCGACCAGGAAGAGGCCAACAGGGATGTGGCGGGCTCTGGGGCATTTCTCTCCAACGCTGCTGACAGGAGAGAGACATCCTCACTCACGCAATGCCACCACAGGTTGCATGAGCACTGGTGGCATTTTTCAGAAGGACCGCAGTCAGGAAGTACGAGCCACACAAGAGGTCTTCCTGTGCACACAGGAAGAGGAAGAGGGACATGCACAAGGTGGTATCAGAGCATGCCGGAGCACGTCGTAATTGAGGGAGATGCTGAAGGAGCTGCGTCGGGTCCTCCTGCGAGCTCTTCCCTCTGCTGAACGTCTCCCCTGCCCTCTCTCTTGGTTGCCTCGTTCGGCAAGGTCAGGAGCTTGGCTAGGACTGCAACCAGGGTAAGGATATCTGCTTAACTTACCCAGGCAGACTGGCAGGCTGTCCAACACGGGGGTGAAGGGAGGCAGCAGCAGAGACCGCAAGTGCAAGCATCGAACCACGATTGCTGGGCCATGAATGTAGTCTGTGAGGTGCAATGTTGAAGGGGTTAAGCTGGAAACTTCATAACCAGGTCTAATTAGGCGAGAAGAAGATTCTCACAGGTTACCAGCCTGGGTCTTGTACGAGAGGGCATGCCAGGCTTGCGCAAAGAGCTCTGGCACTCCCTTGAAAGATCCTGTGAGTAGAGAGTGCCCAGTGGCCCTGGAGGAAGGCTGCACTTGGTGGTGGCCAGGGAGATGGAGAGACTGCCAGGCTCAGCCAGGAGCATATGGCTCAGCGAGGGTGGCCAGAGGGGAAAGACAGGGTCTGTCCAGGTGGTCCCATGGTGTAATGGTGAGCAGTCTGGACTCTGAATCCAGTGATCTGCGTTCACAGCTTAGTGGGACCTCCGAGTTTTGGCTCCCTCAGGGCTTTCCTCAGCATGCTTACACTTTATCCCTTGCCTTGCTGTTGGGTCAATTGTTTAATGCACTCTGATCTTCCTTCTTTCCTGTGCTCCCAGCCCTGGGACTGACATCAGTGCCCTTTCTCCTGCCTGTGCCACCATAGCTCTGCAGCTTTCCTGAGTGCTGGCCCCTGTCCCCTCCCTTGTTCTTGACTGCTCCTGGATGAGGGCATCCAGCAGTGGCTCAACACCTGAGGTGGAGATCATGCAGTCCACGCCCGGCTCAAAGCAGGGTCAAGTAGAGGACCTTTTTCATGGCCTTGCCTGGTTGGATGTTGGACATCTCCAAAGGTGGAGAATCTACAACCTCCGTGGGCAACCGTTTCCCATCTTTGACCACCACTCTGTGTGGCATTAGTGGTATTTCCACCCCTGTCCATTGCTTCTTGTTCCATCCATTTCTCTGAGGCTTTTCTGTCTTTCTCTTGCCTGCTTGCTTGTTTTTGGTGCTCTGGTCTCAGTTCAGGGAGCTCCACCCACAACTTGCAGTGCCCCATGCATGGGGACAGGCTCACTGTCATGGGAGAGAGCAGGTTTCGCCCTCTTCCTTTGTCCTGGGTTCGGCTGGGAGAGAGTTAACTTTCACAAGAAGCCGAGCATGGGGTTTCCGGGTGGTGAGCAGTTGCATTGTGCATCACTCGCTTTATATATTCTTCTGTTACTATTATTGTTATTTCTTCTCTCCTTGTGTTGTCCTATTAAACTGTCCTTATCTCAACTGACGAGGTTTTACCTTTTCTTCCGATTCTCCTCCGCATCCCACCAGGGCAGGGAGGAGTGAGCGAGCGGCCGCGTGGTGCTCAGTTGCCAGCTGGGCTGAAACCATGACAGCCTTGCAGAGGGCTTGGCCAACTGAGGGGGGAGGAGAACAAAGCACCACGAGTCGCCAGCTATGCTGCACAAGGTCTTTAATGAGAAGGAGGAAATGCAGTGGCACAGAAGAGAGACCAAGAAACACGCCTGCAGGGTTCAGGGAGGCACAGAGAATGGCCCATTTCCCAAGGACAAGCTCCACACAAAGCGCTTGCCTTTTCCCATTCTGCTCTACCTGGTGACAATCCCAGCCCAGCAAGAGCAGTCCCTAACTCCGGCACCCTCCCCCCGTCGGCAGGAGGTTCAGCAAAGCAGAAGAGAACGAGTGTTGTCTCAAGGAGCTCAGAGCAAAGCAAAGCCAGAGGAGGCACGGCGAGGCCTGCCGTGCAGCGAGGAGCAGCGGGCACAGGTCCCTCCTGCCAGGTGGGATGAGGACACGCAGCCCGCCTGCAAGCCCTGGCCATGCTCCTGATGCAGAGTTCCCATCTTCCTTCCGCTACGAAGGGATGACCCGCCAGCTTCAGCAGTTCAGACTGCAGCGGGTGGGAGGCAGACACAGCCCTGACCCCCCCAGACCAAGGGAGCCCCCAGAAGAGATGGGAACCCCCCCGGCGCTGAGGGAGCTCCCAACAGCAGCTGACAGAGAGGATCCCACGGCTGTGCTCTGAGGGAAAGAGGTGAGGATGGGGCCCGGCAGGGTCACCACCACCGCGGAGGCCTGGATGGCCACCGTTGAGTCAGCGCAGCGGGCGACACAGGGCTCACTGCAGCTGCTGGCAAGTGGGGTTGGGCCAGAGGCGCCGCAGGGCGTTGGGAGACAGGGTCTGAAGCAAGACATCTCTCGTGAGGGAGGCAAAGCTGAAACACAGAGCAGGCAGGGAGCACGAGCCTCAGTATCAGTCTGTCTTTCTTTCCTCAGCTCTCTCTGTGGACACACTTTGTTTTAAAAACACCTGGTGCGCCTACAGTTCCCACGGCCCTCATCGTGCCCTCCGAATTGCACGGCACAGGACGGCTGAACCGCTTTCAGGATAGGACCCAGCACAGTGGGTTTAAAGCACCCGTGGCAAGACTGGTCATACCCCATCTCCTGAACAAACATTGCTGTCATAAAGATGGCACTGGAGGCACTTGGCCATTTCGTTAGAGACCATCTGCTACAGGCAGACATTCTGGTGGGCAGACGTCCCTGCAGCTCAGCCCCATTGATCCCCTTGTGCTTTAAAGAAACCCCCTCTTCCCAGCCCTCCCCAGCCACCTCCGCCAAAAGGGACAGAGGTGACAGCCCTTAAACAGTTCTGTTGCAGGGCCAAGCTGAGGCAGCCCAAGTATCAACCTGAGTAGCCACCATGACAGCAGCTCAGCCCACAGGGAGAGATGGAGCGGACTCAGGCTTACCTCGTTCCTCGAGGAAAGGGAGGCAAGAGAGGAGGATGCAGAGCCCGGAGCAGCGCAGGTTTTATGCTGTGTCCCAGATCCCCGCGGGGCCACAAACATTACTTGCTCATGAAGCATCTAAACACTAGCAGCTGCCGCTTGCCAAGGCCTCGCTGGTGATTAAGCCCTTGCCTCTTTCATCTGAAATGTTGTGCTCCTGCTTCATACCACCAAACATCAAAACGATTCGTCTGTGTCCCAGCTTCAGAAGGCCAATCAGCTCGGAGGTCTCAGGCTAGTGTACAAGGAGATTTTCAGTGCGTTTTCCTAATACGGATTGCCTTTGTCACTTGGCCTTCTTCATGGTGAGCACGGCCACCAGTCACGGTCAAATTCAGCTATGAGGGACACCTCAAGTCAGCTCTCAAGTGCTTTCAGTGCAGACACTCAGGCTAACCCTGAGAAACATTTCTCCCACCGGGTCATCGTAGACACACAGGAGACTCTGAGTAAGTTCAAGCAGAACGTCAAGACCGCACAGTCCCATATGGGAGAAGAGAAATCAGCAGGACAAGGCCCAGAGCCTGCTGAGGTACCTGGGAAGTCTGGTCTGCTCGGAGCAGGGGACAGGAGCAGAAGACCTCCAGAGGTCCATTCCAAACTTCATTATTCTGGGTTACCCTGAGTCACACAAGCCCTTGAGCAACCACCAAAAGGCAATGCCTTGGAAGACAGCAAATGCAGGAGATTGCATAGAAGCCCCCGTAGATTCAGGATGGTGCTAAAATGTGTGGAAATGCCCTTGACGCAAGCAGAACTTTGGGGCTGTGAGCTCTGGTATCCCTGGCACGCCTGAGGCAGGCGTGTCCACTGAAGTCCATAGCAGGGTGACTCATGTTTGCCTGGAGTTCAGGGTTTTTCCCAACTCTTCCACCTCACGATGACTCCCAGGTGCTCCGGGAGACTGATCCGATGTCCCTTTGAAATCTGAAAAGCATGGAATGGGTCACCTCATCCCTGACCCAGGAAAAAAGAGCCATGAGCTTTTGGCTCCCTGCCCTGAGCCTCTCCTCAGAAGCAGGCCATCCAGGCCTTTGCCTCTGGGATGACCTTACGGAGCAAAAGAGGTCAATTTGGGTGTGGGTCTCTTTCAGGGAAGGACGCGGGCATCTCTTTGATCACCCTCCTACGCATTGATTTCCTTGTTTCCAACAGATTCTCCACTTCCCAAGCTGAGCCCAGACCCCTGGTTGGACGATGCGTGAGGGCCTGGTCAAGTCATCAAGGGACACGGCTATGGAGATCCAAGGGAGAGATCGCTTTGGAGAGACTTGCCTGACCCTCTGGTCACAGTTCATTGTGAAAGTTAATACAGGCCGTTTGAATTAACTTTTCAGTCCTCTCAGCTGTTGTTCACAAAATCATACAAAAAACATTCATGGCACTTCTCTCTTTCCTTGGTCTTGCGGGAATAAACTCCAGGGATGGGTATGGCGTGGAAAGGAGAAAAGCACTTCTTTTCATGGCTGGACGGAGGCAATGTGACTGCAAGATGCGGTTAGGGTGGGCATTTCAGTAGGGCATGATCGAGCACGCGCAATCACGATCCCCCTCTTTCTAACTCCACCTACACTAGCACTGCTGATGACAGAGTGGGAGTCTGTAAATACTGTGCTAACACAACCTCCCCCTCCCACCCCACCATCCAGCTTGGTTTTTGAGTGTCAGCACAGCAAAGAACATTGCCTTATTCTTGAAGCAGCCCTGCAACCAGAGACTTGAGAAGCTTTGTCCCCTTTAGGTAGGGAGTCTACTTGTGAGAGGCTCCTTGCGTTTCCCTTGGCCCACAGGCCATAAGCTGCAAGAGAAATGAGGGTGTCTCAGTTCTCAGTCACCAGGACCATCGTTACATCCAGTTCCGGTAAACTTCAGGGTGTCAGACAGGCACTACCAAATCTACCACGTCCACACTGACTCATTAATGCCATTTTCCTGCTCCAGAGCCAAAATGGAATCGGAGCTGCTTTCATCTAGTGATGTAAATTATTGCTTTTGTGGATTGTTTAATATTTTGGTCCATGCTCAAGAATGTCACAATGCTTGCGGTGCTGGGAAAAAGCTCTGGACATACCTATTCCACCAAAACAAGCTCTCTCCAGTCTCCCTCTAAGTCATCCGCACCTCCCGTTTATTCTCCCTTTGCCCCTCCTGACTTTTCCTCAGCCAGGCTCTACCTCGCCCTTGCCATAGATCTCTCCCACTCTCGCAAACCATTCCCCCTACACACCAACAACCTGCATGGCAGTCATGGTCTTTGTTCAAGGCTTGACACCACCCTACGTCCCCAAGAGGCTGGAGGTGCTGCCGGGAGGTCACCACCTCCCCTGCAGGAGTGTCCTCCCCCTAGTGCTCCCAGCAAGCTTGGAGACCTCCTCAGCTAAATCTGAGAAGCAAAGTGGGGTCTAATATGCCCACCTGACGCTGGTTGTCTCCACACAGCTGCCTTCCCTTCTTCCCTGGAGGCAGCAGAGATGGCAGCTGGGGAGAGAAAGCATCCCCCCGTGGCAGGATATCCCAGATGTGCGGCTGAGGACAAGGCGCTGGGAGCTGCAGCTGTAGGCACTGGGAGCTGCAGCTGTAGCCCCTGGGGCTACGCCTCTCAAGGCCTGTGGAAGGCTGTCACCAGGTGCCCGTCATGCTCAGTGCAGGTCCCAAGTGCAGGGCTTCGAGTGGAGCATTGCCCTGAAAGTCCCAGGGAGGCAGGTGTCATTGCAGAGGGCATGTGATCGGCTGGGCAGAGAGGGCTGGAGCAGGTAGTTGTGGCCGAGTGGTGAAGGCGATGGACTAGAAATCCATTGGGGTTTCCCCGCGCAGGTTCGAATCCTGCCAACTACGGGGCGCACTCCCCTTTTGGGCTCCCTGCAATGGACCACACTGTTTGGGCTCCCTGCAGTGGACCACGCTGCAGCCGTGGGACTCCGCTCCACACAGTACCTGGTGCCCAGGGAGACGGTAAAACCCCCTTGCCTACAGCACTTGTCCCCGCACCCCCCTGCCCCCAAATTCCGGGATGAATGGGAAATCCTGCTCCCATTGACAAGGTAGGCAAGTTGGGGGAAGAGAACGGACCAGTGCCGAGTCTGAGCCGTGAAAAGAGGTCCACTGTTGTTGGTTCTTGAGCAGAACTTAAGAGCCTGAGCTCACCTGACATCCCAAGCAGAACAACCCCACCAGCTGTCTTCCCTATGCCTGAAACTACAGCAGCTCCTCTCCAAAGAGAGCCTGCACAACATGGTCCTCATTGCTAAAGATGAAGGCAAGACACCTCATGGATCTGAGATCTTGCCTGGGGTCCTGGGGATATTCTGCCTGACCCAGCCCCAGCCCTTGCACACGTGGACAACCTTTCCCCGGGGGCTTTCCAAATTTAACCGAAGAACGAGATGATAAGGGGTGGGTCTCTCCTGGCTCCTCCTCTTCTGGGAAAGACGTGGAAGTGCGAAAGAGGCCATGGTGGTGACTGCGGCATCAGGAGACCATCCCCTGCCATCACAGACCCTGATGGGTGGCATGGAAAAGACCTGGAGGCTTCCCAGAGGACTTCTCTCAGTCGCATACCCAGCTGCTCCCCACAGAGCAGCAGCAGAGGAGGGGCTGCAGGTAGCCTGCCTGGGTGGTTCAGCATCTTAAGGAAAAGGGAAACTTGGAGGGGCACATGCAGAGAGAGCCTGGAGAAGGAGAAGGAGAGAAGAGCCAGTGGCTGGTGCATGGTCCGTTCCCCGCAGCCATGCCACTGAGGGTGGCGGAAGCAGTGCAAGCAAAAGAGAAGCTGAAGGAGGTTGGCAGCACGGATGAAGAAGGAAAGGGGCAGTGGAAGGGGGACCCGGAGCTGAGCCAGGGACCTCTTGATCTGCAGTCAAATGCTCTCCTCTGAGCAATAGCCCCTGCAGCAGGCAGGCTGCGGCCGCACTCTCCGTGCTCACATCTGCTCCCCCATCCCAGCCCTCTCCATCCCGCTTTTGCTTTTGTCTCCTCTGCTTGCTTGCTGTGTGCTCTGGCGTGTGGATGGGACAGGGAACCAGCAAACACAAGCCCAAACATGCAGGCCTCAGCACTGCCACCTCGTCCCTCAGCCTCACCAAGAGGTTCTACTAGCTCAGCCTGCCCAGAGCCTTCCTGGACACATCCAGCAGCATTTAAGACTGGCCACCACCCAGTCCGGATGGGCCAGCCCTGCCCTGGGGCGACTGGGAACCACCTCCACCCCCAGCAGCGTTGGGCAGGACAGGAATGGCACCAGGCACGGAGAGGAGGGGTTTCTCTGGCTCTTTGGCACCCTGCAAGGTGGCAGGGGCAGCCCTCGGCTGTTGGCGAGCAGCAAGGGCAGGGCTGCGCCGGGAGGGAAGACAAGCCAGGAGCTGGGGGGGAGCGCAGCACAGCACGGGCAGGGCAAGGCCCTCGCAGCTGGTGTGAAAGGCAAGGCAGTAACTGCTGTACGACTTGCTTAGAGGAAGGAACACTGCCTAGGACTAAGAGCTTTTACCTCAGGGTCAATGTGACCTGAAGACCCAACCTAAACCGTCTCTCACTGGCTGAGAACACCCCATACAGACAATAAAACAATAGGAGATTTGTCTTTCAAAAAAACTCCAGGTATATAACCAGGGCGAGAAAAGCAATCGACCTGAATCTAGTATAAAACCCCTCCGCCTGCACGGGACATTGGTCTAGAACCAGGAAGATTAACAGCCCACTGACCATACGTCCACACCACCTGCCGGGAGAAGCACCTAGTGCTTACGCGAGCAATAGTAACTGATTAGCCCACCCCTTAACAGGAGTAATTTGACTGGTCAACACAACTGCATTGTAAACATCTAGAAACCCTGCTTTCCTCTATATCGGGGTCCTCCATGTGCTAGGCTGGGCACCGCTATGTGCACAGCTAAAATTAGGGATTTAGGATTCCCTTGGTAATTCTATGCTAAACGTCCTTGTCTCCCTCCTTGGCCAGCAAAGAACTGACTTTTACACTGGGTACAGTCCCGCACCCCGTGCGAGCTGGATTTCTGGGCAGGGTTGCAGCCCTCCTGAGCTCGCTGGAGAGCCACTCCTCTCCGCCCTGCCAAGCAACAAGGCTGCCCCCTGGCTCCGGGGTTTCCTTCAGTGCCTGCAGAGCCAGCTTGGGTGGTGAAAGAGAAAGTCCCCAGCCAGGGTTATGGGCAGGAGCTGTGGGGAGAAGGGCAAGGCAAGGCCCTTGAGCTACCCTCCTGTCGTGGTTTTTAGATACAAGATACAGTTTTAGATACAAGAACTAGATACAAATACAAATAATACAAATCAAGTGATGCACACCGATGCCCAGTTAGTGCCCGAGCAGCGATCCGCCCCCCCCAGCCAGCTCCCCCCAGTTTATATACTGGGCATGACGTCATATGGTATGGAATATGCCTCTGGCTAGTTTGGGCCAGCTCTCCTGGCTGTGTCCCCTCCCAACTTCTTGTGCCCCTCCAGCCTTCTTGCAGGCTGGGCATGAGAAGCTGAACTATCCTTGACTGAGTATAAAGACTACTTAGCAACAACTAAAACCATCAGGGTGTTATGAAGATAATTTTCCCACTAAATGCAAAGCACTGCACGGTCCCAGCTACTAGGAAGCAAATTAAGTCTCTGCATGCCAGCCAAAACCAGGACAGCAGCCCAGGCCCAAAGGAGGTGAAGTTTCCAGGGAGACAATTTTGCTGCGCGGGTGAGGGCACAGGATAGACAAAGGGAAGGAGGCATGAGCGCTGGCAGTGCCAGGGAGCATGAGGCCGGGCTGTGGGAGGTCCCAGCTGAGGTGCCAGGGGGAGCAGAGTGGCGCAGCGGAAGCGTGCTGGGCCCATAACCCAGAGGTCGATGGATCGAAACCATCCTCTGCTAATTGCTTTTTCCTCCTGCTGCCTCTCCCAGCAACTTTTCACCTGCACTGCTCTGGCTCTCTGCGCGGCCATGCCCATGGCCCTCCCGCTCCCTCAGCCCCTTCTCTCTGCCACCGCCGCCTTCTTTCTCCTTTGCCTTCTTACGAGCCAGCACTCCCAAAGGGACCCTCACCAAGGCAGACCCGTGGGTCTGCAGCGGCAGCCAGACCTCCCCCCACAAGGAACTGGGGGTCCTGGGGACACCAGTGTTTCTCCCTTCCCGTCAGGCAGCTCAATCCCAACTTCCCAGACGCAAGCGGGCACCTCCAGGAATCTGCAGGTGGGGAGGAGGACAAGGCTGGTGCTACTCTGGCAAACACCTGTCCAATCAACTTGACCATCTCGGGGTTTTCTCCATCCTAGTCTCTTTGCTGCCGTGCCCACGCGCAGGTCCAGCCAGGAGCAGGGCCGAGCAGGTATTCCCAATGGGCACTGTATTGGCTCTATGTGGCTAGGTGTTGGCAGCGGAGGGGAGAGGGGGTGCTGCAGGGTGGCCTCTGTGAGCAGAGGCAAGGGGCTGCCCTGCCGCTGCACACAGCTGATTCCAGCTGCCTCCACAACACTGAGCCACTTGCGCAGCTTTTCCTGACAGGCCTGAAGCCTGTGGAAGAGCCCACGCTGAAACAGATTTTCCTGTTCAGGTCTGCAGCACGGGGAGAACCCATGCCGGAGCCGTCTGCAGTGAAGGACTGTAGCTGAGCCTGGTAAAAGTGAGAGGAATGGCGGTGTTTTGTTTGTCTTTCATTCCTCACTACCCAAAACCGCACACGGCCTGATCCTTTTCTTCCCCTCTGGCTGCTCTGGACTAGAATGCAGTGCTGGACACCCCCCCTCTCTCACTCCCACAAGCATGTCCACTGAACAGCAGGACCGCTGAACCCTGGGCCTGACCGTAGGTCTGTGCAGAGGGCATGCGTGGAGCCTGGGCCCGGTTTGTCTGGTGTCCCAGGGATCGAGGGCAGGCAGACCAGCCTGCTGTTGTGCAGGTCCTCCTTTGTGCCTTTTGGGAAGATAGGAGCGACACTGACTTGCTTCCAGGCCTCAGGAACCTCTCCCAATTGCCGTGACCTTTCAAAGACAATGGAGAGCAGCCTCTTGCAGAAGTTCTCCTTGTCTGAGTGCTTCACGAGCTGGCAGCAGGAAGATGGCATGGGTATCTGCAGGTGAGCTCCCTTCTACTTTTGTACCTGATGGGCCAGAAGCCAGAAGATCGCTTGGATGTTGACCGTGAGGTCGCCTCTGGCTCTGCAGGTGATGGGCCATGCACAGGAATATTGCTTGCGCTAGGTGCTTGTGTTCATTCCATAGTGGATACCACTGCCTGGTGTATCTTTTTATATCTGAACGCTTCTTGTTCCAAAGGAAGGGGACAGCCCATCAGGGGGAGACCTGAGAACATGCGGGCGCGACAGTGTCAAAAATGGCCGTCAGCCAATCACAAAGCAATATGAGAACCCATGGGGAATGACGCTGTCAAGAGTTGCCTCTTTGCTGTATTTAGTGAGTGGGGCTTCCTCTTCAGATGTGCTTCTGGGTACACAGGTAGGGTTGGCTGGTCCTCACAGCCAATCACAGGTCTGCCTGAGAGCAGGTGGGTATGACGGGGTCAAGAGATGGCTGTCAGCCAATCACAGAGCAGTAGGAAAACATGTTGGTTATGGTGTCTAATAAGAAAATGGCAGCTGAAAGAAAGTGGTGCCCCCCGTGTATGTAGAGGAAGGTACGTCCTGGTCAGCTGTACTTCATCATTCATCAGTGCTGGCATGGGGATTGACCAAAGCAATCATCCACCAGCAAAACCAGGAGCAGCACAAGGCAGATTTTAGCCCAGGAACAGGTAATGCCTAGAGTCCTGCAAAACAAATTGCTTACAGGCATGCAGCACGGAATGTGGCAGATGCTCATATCTGACCAAGTGGATCAAGAAACTTGTGCTAGAAATAATCCACTTGGCCTATTTGCACATTACGTAGATAGAGAATTGTTACCCTAGCATTGCCTGCTTTCCGCTCACTGATTGCTGAGCTAATCCTAGACAAGTGTACAAGATAGGGACATATCCAGTGACTCAGAAGAAACCCAGGCTGGCTGCTGTGCCTTTTTAATTCAACCAAAGGGTGCATCGTGCAACCACATGTTAGCCTGGGACAGCGTGAATGTGGCTCCGACTGGGGCAGACTCCGCCTGAGTTACCTCAGTGTTATGCCCTACGGTATTCCCAAGGGGCACTGTGTTGGCTACATCTGGCAAGGTTTTGGTAGTGGAGGGGTTAGGGGGTGCTGCAGGGTGGCCTCTGTGAGAAGAGATAAGGGGCT
Organism: Gymnogyps californianus; assembly: GCF_018139145.2. NCBI lineage: Eukaryota > Metazoa > Chordata > Aves > Accipitriformes > Cathartidae > Gymnogyps > Gymnogyps californianus. Next base: position 14,464 of record NW_026114146.1, on the reverse strand, counting down.
GCCCTGTGCCAGACACAGCCAGTTCCACCGCACGACACAGCTGAGCCGTCATCAAAGTTTGTGGCCCCTCTGTGAAAACATATTCCAGAAAGGGCAGAAAACGCCAGGCAGAGCGAGGCGGAAGGAACAAAAAGAGCGGGAAAGGGCAGAGGGAAGATGCATCCCGCTTGGGCAGGTAACGGAGTGTGGTGTGAAGGAGTAAAGTTGAGCCTGGGAGAGGGGAGAGGAAAGGCGGTGTTTTATGTTTGTCTTTTTGTTTGTCACTGTGTGAATGCGCTTTAATTGGCAAAAAATGAATTCTGCCCAAGTCAAGCCTGACTTGCCCGCAACAGTGTTTGCTAAGGCATGTCCTTGTGTTTATCTTGACCCATGCGATTTGTCATCCTGTTTTCAGTGCTCCGCATCCCCCTGAGGGTGGGGAAAGTAGTGAGCAGCTGGGTGGGTGTTTGTCTGTGCTTAAAGCACGAGAGGTACATCCAGAGAAAGGCCCATCGCGTTGCATAGTACATGCCCAGCGGGCAGCTGTATGAAGGCAGATGGGGAGCATCAGCATTGCCATCAGGCAGCAGGTTGAGTTTCCCTAGCCAACACGTCAGACAGAGAGAAGCCCAGAGTCATCCGATGGGCTTGAGGCCGTGTGTGTGCAGGGGGCTGGAAGGAGGCCATCCGGGCTGTGAAGTGGAGAGAGTGGAGTTTGTGAGCTGGAAGAGCAGGAGGCAGGGGAGTCTGGGAAGTGGAGGGGCAGGAGGGAGGCGAGGCTGCGGGGTGGAGGAGCAGGAGGCAGGAGTGGGTCGAGGAGCGTTGGTGGTATAGTGGTGAGCATAGCTGCCTTCCAAGCAGTTGACCCGGGTTCGATTCCTGGCCAACGCAGACAAGGTTCTTTTACTCAGCCTGGCTCCAGAGGGCCTTGCCTCTCCTCTTCCAAACCAACCCAGCTTCCAGTCGAGGCCCTCCCCTTGACTCCCCCTCCAGCCTTGCCTCATGGCCAGGCCTCTGGGCACCTCCTAGGCCAGCAGACACAGGCCTGGCTCTTAGCAAGGCCCGCCTTGGCAAAAGCAGACTGCAGGGGCTGCTTTGGACCCTTCAGAGATTCTCAGGGAGTGCTGTAGCACTGGAGCAGGTGCCCAGAGAACTTTGGGATTCTCCATGCCTGGGTATCACCCTCACGTTTCAGTGGGGCTCAGGCACTGAGCCGCCTGCTCTAGCTTTGGGGCTAGCCCTGCTTTGAGCAGGCATTTGGACTAGTGCCCTCCTGAGATGCCTTGCAGTCTAGTTCCTTCCACGAAGCAACAAATCCCAGAGAGAGCTGTGACCTCCTTCCTCTGCACCATGGGCGGCAAGCGGGCCTCTTCCCCACAGGAACTGGAGCTCAGTCATTGCTCAGCACTTGGCGCATCTCGTGTCCTTTCGCCTTGACTCTCCAGCCCCTTTCCCACACACTGACTCCTTGAGACCACCCCAGCATTCCCCCAGGGGTTGGTGTGGCAGAGCCCTCCTTGCCCACGGAGGGCAGGGAAGAAGGAAGCACCCTTGTTGCCCCAGGAACCGTCCATGAGAAAGGCAGGCGTGTGCCTGGAGCCCCTTGACAGGATGTTGGCGTGCGCAGAGCCGTAATTTGCTGACGGTTCCTTTGCTTGGTCCTGTGAAGGATTGCCTTGGCCTTTGGGAGACGCGTCGGAAGCGTGCTGCCCCTGTGCTGGCTACTCGTGTTCCGTGTGGTCTGAAGCGCGTGTAGGAGCTGCGGTCGCCTGTCAGCAGCCCGTGGTGGGAGCAGGGCAAGGGTGCTGCCAGGAGCCAGCTCCCCCTGCAGCAGTGCCAGGAGGAGGCTGCCTGAGGTGGGCTGGCTCTGGCAGCTGCAGGGGGAGGAGTGGCGGCAGCAGCAGCAGCAGTGGGTCAGGATGGCCGAGCGGTCTAAGGCGCTGCATTCAGGTTGCAGTCTCCCTGGGAGGCGTGGGTTCGACTCCCACTCCTGACAGGCTCTTCTCTCTCTTGGCCTCCTTCCCTCTCCTCACTGCAGGCTTCTTGCTCCTCTGGGGGCTCTGCTCAGCTCTTGCTGCAGTCCCAGCTCCTGCAGAAGGAGAAAGGGCCATACCCATGCTGCCCCACCAGTACCAGCTGGGTAGGCCTACAACAGAAACAGGGAGGGAGAGCCAGCCCCTGGGGAATTCCACTTGGCCGCTCTCCCCTGCAAAACTCGCATTCTGCATGCCTCTCCCCGCATTTCAGTGCGCATCTCTGGACATTCTTCAAACATTCGCTCACACAATCCTCTCTCCCTGCAACAACCCTTCTGGCTGGAAGGCATTTCAGGGAGTCAGAGAGGGCATCCTCCTGCTTCAAGCAGGCTCACACCACCTGATCAGTGCTTTCTCCTTTCGGGTCATACAATACCTTGAGGACAGACATTTCACAGCCTCTTGGCACCCCGGCTCCCATGCTTAGGCACCCTCAGGGTGATCATTTGGGTTCGTGTAACCAGTCACAAACTGCCTCTTCAATTTCTGACCACGGCGCTCATCCTCCAGCCGTTGCAGTAGCCTCCTTGCAGGCGCTGGAGGGAGGCTCCGATTCGATCCCTGCTAAGCATTTTCTTCTACCAGCTAAGCGAGCCTTGCGTCCTCAGCCTCTCCTCCCAAGGCCAGAGCACCCGGCCCCTGACTATCCTAGGGATCCTCCGCTGAACTTGCTCCACTTTATCACCACCTTTCCTTGGTTCCCCAGATAGTCCTTCTTCCCCTTCTTTGGTGACGGGGCAACTTTTCCCTCTCCTTAGTCAGCAGGGAGCTCCTCTGCCCTCTGCTCCCGAAGCTGGAGAGCCCCTCAGATGCGTCCTTCCCTCTTTCAGGTCCAATGGCACATTCTGTAGGTGCCAATCCAGGATGTGGCGTTGACAAGCAGGATTTCAACCCCAAAAGTTTCGCGGAACTGGCAGTTCCTCACCAGCAAACATGGACAGCACCAGTGGGAAGAGGGGCAGGTGGGCGTAGAGGCCGACCAGGAAGAGGCCAACAGGGATGTGGCGGGCTCTGGGGCATTTCTCTCCAACGCTGCTGACAGGAGAGAGACATCCTCACTCACGCAATGCCACCACAGGTTGCATGAGCACTGGTGGCATTTTTCAGAAGGACCGCAGTCAGGAAGTACGAGCCACACAAGAGGTCTTCCTGTGCACACAGGAAGAGGAAGAGGGGACATGCACAAGGTGGTATCAGAGCATGCCGGAGCACGTCGTAATTGAGGGAGATGCTGAAGGAGCTGCGTCGGGTCCTCCTGCGAGCTCTTCCCTCTGCTGAACGTCCTCCCCTGCCCTCTCTCTTGGTTGCCTCGTTCAGCAAGGTCAGGAGCTTGGCTAGGACTGCAACCAAGGGTAAGGATATCTGCTTAACTTACCCAGGCAGACTGGCAGGCTGTCCAACACGGGGGTGAAGGGAGGCAGCAGCAGAGACCGCAAGTGCAAGCATCGAACCACCGATCGCTGGGCCATGAATGTAGTCTGTGAGGTGCAATGTTGAAGGGGTTAAGCTGGAAACTTCATAACCAGGTCTAATTAGGCGAGAAGAAGATTCTCACAGGTTACCAGCCTGGGTCTTGTACGAGAGGGCATGCCAGGCTTGCGCAAAGAGCTCTGGCACTCCCTTGAAAGATCCTGTGAGTAGAGAGTGCCCAGTGGCCCTGGAGGAAGGCTGCACTTGGTGGTGGCCAGGGAGATGGAGAGACTGCCAGGCTCAGCCAGGAGCATATGGCTCAGCGAGGGTGGCCAGAGGGGAAAGACAGGGTCTGTCCAGGTGGTCCCATGGTGTAATGGTGAGCAGTCTGGACTCTGAATCCAGTGATCTGCGTTCACAGCTTAGTGGGACCTCCGAGTTTTGGCTCCCTCAGGGCTTTCCTCAGCATGCTTACACTTTATCCCTTGCCTTGCTGTTGGGTCAATTGTTTAATGCACTCTGATCTTCCTTCCTTTCCTGTGCTCCCAGCCCTGGGACTGACATCAGTGCCCTTTCTCCTGCCCTGTGCCACCATAGCTCTGCAGCTTTCCTGAGTGCTGGCCCCTGTCCCCTCCCTTGTTCTTGACTGCTCCTGGATGAGGGCATCCAGCAGTGGCTCAACACCTGAGGTGGAGATCATGCAGTCCACGCCCGGCTCAAAGCAGGGTCAAGTAGAGGACCTTTTTCATGGCCTTGCCTGGTTGGATGTTGGACATCTCCAAAGATGGAGAATCTACAACCTCCGTGGGCAACCGTTTCCCATCTTTGACCACCACTCTGTGTGGCATTAGTGGTATTTCCACCCCTGTCCATTGCTTCTTGTTCCATCCATTTCTCTGAGGCTTTTCTGTCTTTCTCTTGCCTGCTTGCTTGTTTTTGGTGCTCTGGTCTCAGTTCAGGGAGCTCCACCCACAACTTGCAGTGCCCCATGCATGGGGACAGGCTCACTGTCATGGGAGAGAGCAGGTTTGCCCTCTTCCTTTGTCCTGGGTTCGGCTGGGAGAGAGTTAACTTTCACAAGAAGCCGAGCATGGGGTTTCCGGGTGGTGAGCAGTTGCATTGTGCATCACTCGCTTTATATATTCTTCTGTTACTATTATTGTTATTTCTTCTCTCCTTGTGTTGTCCTATTAAAGTGTCCTTATCTCAACTGACAAGGTTTTACCTTTTCTTCCGATTCTCCTCCGCATCCCACCAGGGCAGGGAGGAGTGAGCGAGCGGCCGCGTGGTGCTCAGTTGCCAGCTGGGCTGAAACCATGACAGCCTTGCAGAGGGCTTGGCCAACTGAGGGGGGAGGAGAACAAAGCACCACGAGTCGCCAGCTATGCTGCACAAGGTCTTTAATGAGAAGGAGGAAATGCAGTGGCACAGAAGAGAGACCAAGAAACACGCCTGCAGGGTTCAGGGAGGCACAGAGAATGGCCCATTTCCCAAGGACAAGCTCCACACAAAGCGCTTGCCTTTTCCCATTCTGCTCTACCTGGTGACAATCCCAGCCCAGCAAGAGCAGTCCCTAACTCCGGCACCCTCCCCCCGTCGGCAGGAGGTTCAGCAAAGCAGAAGAGAACGAGTGTTGTCTCAAGGAGCTCAGAGCAAAGCAAAGCCAGAGGAGGCACGGCGAGGCCTGCCGTGCAGCGAGGAGCAGCGGGCACAGGTCCCTCCTGCCAGGTGGGATGAGGACACGCAGCCCGCCTGCAAGCCCTGGCCATGCTCCTGATGCAGAGTTCCCATCTTCCTTCCCGCTACGAAGGGGATGACCCGCCAGCTTCAGCAGTTCAGACTGCAGCGGGTGGGAGGCAGACACAGCCCTGACCCCCCCAGACCAAGGGAGCCCCCAGAAGAGATGGGAACCCCCCCGGCGCTGAGGGAGCTCCCAACAGCAGCTGACAGAGAGGATCCCACGGCTGTGCTCTGAGGGAAAGAGGTGAGGATGGGGCCCGGCAGGGTCACCACCACCGCGGAGGCCTGGATGGCCACCGTTGAGTCAGCGCAGCGGGCGACACAGGGCTCACTGCAGCTGCTGGCAAGTGGGGTTGGGCCAGAGGCGCCGCAGGGCGTTGGGAGACAGGGTCTGAAGCAAGACATCTCTCGGTGAGGGAGGCAAAGCTGAAACACAGAGCAGGCAGGGAGCACGAGCCTCAGTATCAGTCTGTCTTTCTTTTCCTCAGCTCTCTCTGTGGACACACTTTGTTTTAAAAACACCTGGTGCGCCTACAGTTCCCACGGCCCTCATCGTGCCCTCCGAATTGCACGGCACAGGACGGCTGAACCGCTTTCAGGATAGGACCCAGCACAGTGGGTTTAAAGCACCCGTGGCAAGACTGGTCATACCCCATCTCCTGAACAAACATTGCTGTCATAAAGATGGCACTGGAGGCACTTGGCCATTTCGTTAGAGACCATCTGCTACAGGCAGACATTCTGGTGGGCAGACGTCCCTGCAGCTCAGCCCCATTGATCCCCTTGTGCTTTAAAGAAACCCCCTCTTCCCAGCCCTCCCCAGCCACCTCCGCCAAAAGGGACAGAGGTGACAGCCCTTAAACAGTTCTGTTGCAGGGCCAAGCTGAGGCAGCCCAAGTATCAACCTGAGTAGCCACCATGACAGCAGCTCAGCCCACAGGGAGAGATGGAGCGGACTCAGGCTTACCTCGTTCCTCGAGGAAAGGGAGGCAAGAGAGGAGGATGCAGAGCCCGGAGCAGCGCAGGTTTTATGCTGTGTCCCAGATCCCCGCGGGGCCACAAACATTACTTGCTCATGAAGCATCTAAACACCTAGCAGCTGCCGCTTGCCAAGGCCTCGCTGGTGATTAAGCCCTTGCCTCTTTCATCTGAAATGTTGTGCTCCTGCTTCATACCACCAAACATCAAAACGATTCGTCTGTGTCCCAGCTTCAGAAGGCCAATCAGCTCGGAGGTCTCAGGCTAGTGTACAAGGAGATTTTCAGTGCGTTTTCCTAATACGGATTGCCTTTGTCACTTGGCCTTCTTCATGGTGAGCACGGCCACCAGTCACGGTCAAATTCAGCTATGAGGGACACCTCAAGTCAGCTCTCAAGTGCTTTCAGTGCAGACACTCAGGCTAACCCTGAGAAACATTTCTCCCACCGGGTCATCGTAGACACACAGGAGACTCTGAGTAAGTTCAAGCAGAACGTCAAGACCGCACAGTCCCATATGGGAGAAGAGAAATCAGCAGGACAAGGCCCAGAGCCTGCTGAGGTACCTGGGAAGTCTGGTCTGCTCGGAGCAGGGGACAGGAGCAGAAGACCTCCAGAGGTCCATTCCAAACTTCATTATTCTGGGTTACCCTGAGTCACACAAGCCCTTGAGCAACCACCAAAAGGCAATGCCTTGGAAGACAGCAAATGCAGGAGATTGCATAGAAGCCCCCGTAGATTCAGGATGGTGCTAAAATGTGTGGAAATGCCCTTGACGCAAGCAGAACTTTGGGGCTGTGAGCTCTGGTATCCCTGGCACGCCTGAGGCAGGCGTGTCCACTGAAGTCCATAGCAGGGTGACTCATGTTTGCCTGGAGTTCAGGGTTTTTCCCAACTCTTCCACCTCACGATGACTCCCAGGTGCTCCGGGAGACTGATCCGATGTCCCTTTGAAATCTGAAAAGCATGGAATGGGTCACCTCATCCCTGACCCAGGAAAAAGAGCCATGAGCTTTTGGCTCCCTGCCCTGAGCCTCTCCTCAGAAGCAGGCCATCCAGGCCTTTGGCCTCTGGGATGACCTTACGGAGCAAAAGAGGTCAATTTGGGTGTGGGTCTCTTTCAGGGAAGGACGCGGGCATCTCTTTGATCACCCTCCTACGCATTGATTTCCTTGTTTCCAACAGATTCTCCACTTCCCAAGCTGAGCCCAGACCCCTGGTTGGACGATGCGTGAGGGCCTGGTCAAGTCATCAAGGGACACGGCTATGGAGATCCAAGGGAGAGATCGCTTTGGAGAGACTTGCCTGACCCTCTGGTCACAGTTCATTGTGAAAGTTAATACAGGCCGTTTGAATTAACTTTTCAGTCCTCTCAGCTGTTGTTCACAAAATCATACAAAAAACATTCATGGCACTTCTCTCTTTCCTTGGTCTTGCGGGAATAAACTCCAGGGGATGGGTATGGCGTGGAAAGGAGAAAAGCACTTCTTTTCATGGCTGGACGGAGGCAATGTGACTGCAAGATGCGGTTAGGGTGGGCATTTCAGTAGGGCATGATCGAGCACGCGCAATCACGATCCCCCTCTTTCTAACTCCACCTACACTAGCACTGCTGATGACAGAGTGGGAGTCTGTAAATACTGTGCTAACACAACCTCCCCCTCCCACCCCACCATCCAGCTTGGTTTTTGAGTGTCAGCACAGCAAAGAACATTGCCTTATTCTTGAAGCAGCCCTGCAACCAGAGACTTGAGAAGCTTTGTCCCCTTTAGGTAGGGAGTCTACTTGTGAGAGGCTCCTTGCGTTTCCCTTGGCCCACAGGCCATAAGCTGCAAGAGAAATGAGGGTGTCTCAGTTCTCAGTCACCAGGACCATCGTTACATCCAGTTCCGGTAAACTTCAGGGTGTCAGACAGGCACTACCAAATCTACCACGTCCACACTGACTCATTAATGCCATTTTCCTGCTCCAGAGCCAAAATGGAATCGGAGCTGCTTTCATCTAGTGATGTAAATTATTGCTTTTGTGGATTGTTTAATATTTTGGTCCATGCTCAAGAATGTCACAATGCTTGCGGTGCTGGGAAAAAGCTCTGGACATACCTATTCCACCAAAACAAGCTCTCTCCAGTCTCCCTCTAAGTCATCCGCACCTCCCGTTTATTCTCCCTTTGCCCCTCCTGACTTTTCCTCAGCCAGGCTCTACCTCGCCCTTGCCATAGATCTCTCCCACTCTCGCAAACCATTCCCCCTACACACCAACAACCTGCATGGCAGTCATGGTCTTTGTTCAAGGCTTGACACCACCCTACGTCCCCAAGAGGCTGGAGGTGCTGCCGGGAGGTCACCACCTCCCCTGCAGGAGTGTCCTCCCCCTAGTGCTCCCAGCAAGCTTGGAGACCTCCTCAGCTAAATCTGAGAAGCAAAGTGGGGTCTAATATGCCCACCTGACGCTGGTTGTCTCCACACAGCTGCCTTCCCTTCTTCCCTGGAGGCAGCAGAGATGGCAGCTGGGGAGAGAAAGCATCCCCCCGTGGCAGGATATCCCAGATGTGCGGCTGAGGACAAGGCGCTGGGAGCTGCAGCTGTAGGCACTGGGAGCTGCAGCTGTAGCCCCTGGGGCTACGCCTCTCAAGGCCTGTGGAAGGCTGTCACCAGGTGCCCGTCATGCTCAGTGCAGGTCCCAAGTGCAGGGCTTCGAGTGGAGCATTGCCCTGAAAGTCCCAGGGAGGCAGGTGTCATTGCAGAGGGCATGTGATCGGCTGGGCAGAGAGGGCTGGAGCAGGTAGTTGTGGCCGAGTGGTGAAGGCGATGGACTAGAAATCCATTGGGGTTTCCCCGCGCAGGTTCGAATCCTGCCAACTACGGGGCGCACTCCCCTTTTGGGCTCCCTGCAATGGACCACACTGTTTGGGCTCCCTGCAGTGGACCATGCTGCAGCCGTGGGACTCCGCTCCACACAGTACCTGGTGCCCAGGGAGACGGTAAAACCCCCTTGCCTACAGCACTTGTCCCCGCACCCCCCTGCCCCCAAATTCCGGGATGAATGGGAAATCCTGCTCCCATTGACAAGGTAGGCAAGTTGGGGGAAGAGAACGGACCAGTGCCGAGTCTGAGCCGTGAAAAGAGGTCCACTGTTGTTGGTTCTTGAGCAGAACTTAAGAGCCTGAGCTCACCTGACATCCCAAGCAGAACAACCCCACCAGCTGTCTTCCCTATGCCTGAAACTACAGCAGCTCCTCTCCAAAGAGAGCCTGCACAACATGGTCCTCATTGCTAAAGATGAAGGCAAGACACCTCATGGATCTGAGATCTTGCCTGGGGTCCTGGGGATATTCTGCCTGACCCAGCCCCAGCCCTTGCACACGTGGACAACCTTTCCCCGGGGCTTTCCAAATTTAACCGAAGAACGAGATGATAAGGGGTGGGTCTCTCCTGGCTCCTCCTCTTCTGGGAAAGACGTGGAAGTGCGAAAGAGGCCATGGTGGTGACTGCGGCATCAGGAGACCATCCCCTGCCATCACAGACCCTGATGGGTGGCATGGAAAAGACCTGGAGGCTTCCCAGAGGACTTCTCTCAGTCGCATACCCAGCTGCTCCCCACAGAGCAGCAGCAGAGGAGGGCTGCAGGTAGCCTGCCTGGGTGGTTCAGCATCTTAAGGAAAAGGGAAACTTGGAGGGGCACATGCAGAGAGAGCCTGGAGAAGGAGAAGGAGAGAAGAGCCAGTGGCTGGTGCATGGTCCGTTCCCCGCAGCCATGCCACTGAGGGTGGCGGAAGCAGTGCAAGCAAAAGAGAAGCTGAAGGAGGTTGGCAGCACGGATGAAGAAGGAAAGGGGCAGTGGAAGGGGGACCCGGAGCTGAGCCAGGGACCTCTTGATCTGCAGTCAAATGCTCTCCTCTGAGCAATAGCCCCTGCAGCAGGCAGGCTGCGGCCGCACTCTCCGTGCTCACATCTGCTCCCCCATCCCAGCCCTCTCCATCCCGCTTTTGCTTTTGTCTCCTCTGCTTGCTTGCTGTGTGCTCTGGCGTGTGGATGGGACAGGGAACCAGCAAACACAAGCCCAAACATGCAGGCCTCAGCACTGCCACCTCGTCCCTCAGCCTCACCAAGAGGTTCTACTAGCTCAGCCTGCCCAGAGCCTTCCTGGGACACATCCGGCAGCATTTAAGACTGGCCACCACCCAGTCCGGATGGGCCAGCCCTGCCCTGGGGCGACTGGGAACCACCTCCACCCCCAGCAGCGTTGGGCAGGACAGGAATGGCACCAGGCACGGAGAGGAGGGGTTTCTCTGGCTCTTTGGCACCCTGCAAGGTGGCAGGGCAGCCCTCGGCTGTTGGCGAGCAGCAAGGGCAGGGCTGCGCCGGGAGGGAAGACAAGCCAGGAGCTGGGGGGAGCGCAGCACAGCACGGGCAGGGCAAGGCCCTCGCAGCTGGTGTGAAAGGCAAGGCAGTAACTGCTGTACGACTTGCTTAGAGGAAGGAACACTGCCTAGGACTAAGAGCTTTTACCTCAGGGTCAATGTGACCTGAAGACCCAACCTAAACCGTCTCTCACTGGCTGAGAACACCCCATACAGACAATAAAACAATAGGAGATTTGTCTTTCAAAAAAACTCCAGGTATATAACCAGGGCGAGAAAAGCAATCGACCTGAATCTAGTATAAAACCCTCCGCCTGCACGGGACATTGGTCTAGAACCAGGAAGATTAACAGCCCACTGACCATACGTCCACACCACCTGCCCGGGAGAAGCACCTAGTGCTTACGCGAGCAATAGTAACTGATTAGCCCACCCCTTAACAGGAGTAATTTGACTGGTCAACACAACTGCATTGTAAACATCTAGAAACCCTGCTTTCCTCTATATCGGGGTCCTCCATGTGCTAGGCTGGGGCACCGCTATGTGCACAGCTAAAATTAGGGATTTAGGGATTCCCTTGGTAATTCTATGCTAAACGTCCTTGTCTCCCTCCTTGGCCAGCAAAGAACTGACTTTTACACTGGGTACAGTCCCGCACCCCGTGCGAGCTGGATTTCTGGGCAGGGTTGCAGCCCTCCTGAGCTCGCTGGAGAGCCACTCCTCTCCGCCCTGCCAAGCAACAAGGCTGCCCCCTGGCTCCGGGGTTTCCTTCAGTGCCTGCAGAGCCAGCTTGGGTGGTGAAAGAGAAAGTCCCCAGCCAGGGTTATGGGCAGGAGCTGTGGGGAGAAGGGCAAGGCAAGGCCCTTGAGCTACCCTCCTGTCGTGGTTTTTAGATACAAGATACAGTTTTAGATACAAGAACTAGATACAAATACAAATAATACAAATCAAGTGATGCACACCGATGCCCAGTTAGTGCCCGAGCAGCGATCCGCCCCCCCCAGCCAGCTCCCCCCAGTTTATATACTGGGCATGACGTCATATGGTATGGAATATGCCTCTGGCTAGTTTGGGCCAGCTCTCCTGGCTGTGTCCCCTCCCAACTTCTTGTGCCCCTCCAGCCTTCTTGCAGGCTGGGCATGAGAAGCTGAACTATCCTTGACTGAGTATAAAGACTACTTAGCAACAACTAAAACCATCAGGGTGTTATGAAGATAATTTTCCCACTAAATGCAAAGCACTGCACGGTCCCAGCTACTAGGAAGCAAATTAAGTCTCTGCATGCCAGCCAAAACCAGGACAGCAGCCCAGGCCCAAAGGAGGTGAAGTTTCCAGGGAGACAATTTTGCTGCGCGGGTGAGGGCACAGGATAGACAAAGGGAAGGAGGCATGAGCGCTGGCAGTGCCAGGGAGCATGAGGCCGGGCTGTGGGAGGTCCCAGCTGAGGCGCCAGGGGAGCAGAGTGGCGCAGCGGAAGCGTGCTGGGCCCATAACCCAGAGGTCGATGGATCGAAACCATCCTCTGCTAATTGCTTTTTCCTCCTGCTGCCTCTCCCAGCAACTTTTCACCTGCACTGCTCTGGCTCTCTGCGCGGCCATGCCCATGGCCCTCCCGCTCCCTCAGCCCCTTCTCTCTGCCACCGCCGCCTTCTTTCTCCTTTGCCTTCTTACGAGCCAGCACTCCCAAAGGGACCCTCACCAAGGCAGACCCGTGGTCTGCAGCGGCAGCCAGACCTCCCCCCACAAGGAACTGGGGGTCCTGGGGACACCAGTGTTTCTCCCTTCCCGTCAGGCAGCTCAATCCCAACTTCCCAGACGCAAGCGGGCACCTCCAGGAATCTGCAGGTGGGGAGGAGGACAAGGCTGGTGCTACTCTGGCAAACACCTGTCCAATCAACTTGACCATCTCGGGGTTTTCTCCATCCTAGTCTCTTTGCTGCCGTGCCACGCGCAGGTCCAGCCAGGAGCAGGGCCGAGCAGGTATTCCCAATGGGCACTGTATTGGCTCTATGTGGCTAGGTGTTGGCAGCGGAGGGGAGAGGGGGTGCTGCAGGGTGGCCTCTGTGAGCAGAGGCAAGGGGCTGCCCTGCCGCTGCACACAGCTGATTCCAGCTGCCTCCACAACACTGAGCCACTTGCGCAGCTTTTCCTGACAGGCCTGAAGCCTGTGGAAGAGCCCACGCTGAAACAGATTTTCCTGTTCAGGTCTGCAGCACGGGAGAACCCATGCCGGAGCCGTCTGCAGTGAAGGACTGTAGCTGAGCCTGGTAAAAAGTGAGAGGAATGGCGGTGTTTTGTTTGTCTTTCATTCCTCACTACCCAAAACCGCACACGGCCTGATCCTTTTCTTCCCCTCTGGCTGCTCTGGACTAGAATGCAGTGCTGGACACCCCCCTCTCTCACTCCCACAAGCATGTCCACTGAACAGCAGGACCGCTGAACCCTGGGCCTGACCGTAGGTCTGTGCAGAGGCATGCGTGGAGCCTGGGCCCGGTTTGTCTGGTGTCCCAGGGATCGAGGGCAGGCAGACCAGCCTGCTGTTGTGCAGGTCCTCCTTTTGTGCCTTTTGGGAAGATAGGAGCGACACTGACTTGCTTCCAGGCCTCAGGAACCTCTCCCAATTGCCGTGACCTTTCAAAGACAATGGAGAGCAGCCTCTTGCAGAAGTTCTCCTTGTCTGAGTGCTTCACGAGCTGGCAGCAGGAAGATGGCATGGGTATCTGCAGGTGAGCTCCCTTCTACTTTTGTACCTGATGGCCAGAAGCCAGAAGATCGCTTGGATGTTGACCGTGAGGTCGCCTCTGGCTCTGCAGGTGATGGCCATGCACAGGAATATTGCTTGCGCTAGGTGCTTGTGTTTCATTCCATAGTGGATACCACTGCCTGGTGTATCTTTTTATATCTGAACGCTTCTTGTTCCAAAGGAAGGGACAGCCCATCAGGGGGAGACCTGAGAACATGCGGGCGCGACAGTGTCAAAAAATGGCCGTCAGCCAATCACAAAGCAATATGAGAACCCATGGGGAATGACGCTGTCAAGAGTTGCCTCTTTGCTGTATTTAGTGAGTGGGGCTTCCTCTTCAGATGTGCTTCTGGGTACACAGGTAGGGTTGGCTGGTCCTCACAGCCAATCACAGGTCTGCCTGAGAGCAGGTGGGTATGACGGGGTCAAGAGATGGCTGTCAGCCAATCACAGAGCAGTAGGAAAACATGTTGGTTATGGTGTCTAATAAGAAAATGGCGGCTGAAAGAAAGTGGTGCCCCCCGTGTATGTAGAGGAAGGTACGTCCTGGTCAGCTGTACTTCATCATTCATCAGTGCTGGCATGGGGATTGACCAAAGCAATCATCCACACAGCAAAACCAGGAGCAGCACAAGGCAGATTTTAGCCCAGGAACAGGTAATGCCTAGAGTCCTGCAAAACAAATTGCTTACAGGCATGCAGCACGGAATGTGGCAGATGCTCATATCTGACCAAGTGGATCAAGAAACTTGTGCTAGAAATAATCCACTTGGCCTATTTGCACATTACGTAGATAGAGAATTGTTACCCTAGCATTGCCTGCTTTCCGCTCACTGATTGCTGAGCTAATCCTAGACAAGTGTACAAGATAGGGACATATCCAGTGACTCAGAAGAAACCCAGGCTGGCTGCTGTGCCTTTTTAATTCAACCAAAGGGTGCATCGTGCAACCACATGTTAGCCTGGGACAGCGTGAATGTGGCTCCGACTGGGGCAGACTCCGCCTGAGTTACCTCAGTGTTATGCCCTACGGTATTCCAAGGGGCACTGTGTTGGCTACATATGGCAAGGTTTTGGTAGTGGAGGGGTTAGGGGGTGCTGCAGGGTGGCCTCTGTGAGAAGAGATAAGGGGCTGCCCTGTGCCAGACACAGCCAGTTCCACCGCACGACACAGCTGAGCCGTCATCAAAGTTTGTGGCCCCTCTGTGAAAACATA
>NW_026114145.1:0-39810 GCF_018139145.2 Gymnogyps californianus | reverse complement strand
ACTCCCAGTTTACTCCTCTGCTAGACATCTCCGGAATGGTTTTATGATTCCTGTCACACAATTTCCCAATTCTCTTTTCCTTACTTTTAACAGGAAGACATACATCAAAACACTCTGGAATATACTGTCACTCAAAGTGTTGTCCCAAAAATCAGGATACTTTCACCGGTGTGCAAAAACCGATTAACACACAGAGTCGAGATATTTGTTTATGTCTGTGCAGAGATGGGTGCTAGGTGGTAACTCCACAAAGCTAGCACACCTGGTTAACACACGGTAAAGCATTTTATACCTTTCAAGCAACAGTTATCAGTATTTTACAGTTTTGCTTAGTTATTCTCATTCCTATTGGTTCTCGCAAGTCTCATCTCCACTTAAAGTTGCAGTGTCCTCCTTTTTTACTGCGCATGTTCTGTGAGGAAGGGGCTTCTGTTGGTAGGGGGCTCTCCCTACCTAAGGGTGGGTTTTCTAGTATGTAATTAGGATAGTTCACTCAAAGTTCAAGTAGCTCTTTGATTGCCCCTGTGCTTATCTTGGTATTTCTTTACCCACTGACTTATGGTGTCATCTTGTTTCTCTTCTCATGGTCACGCCTCGTTAACTAAATAGCATCCTTTGTTTTGTTTCTCGAATATCTCCAACAAAAGGAAATGGTTTTGCTTGGACTTTTAGAAGCTTCAATCTACAAAACAAAAATTAGTTAGCTGATCCATTTGAACAGAAATATCTTTGCAAATTTACCAGTGAGATGTGGTTTTAGTTGGTTTGTTGTTCTAAAGATCATTGGCTATGCCTAATTTGTATTACTTTTGCTAGTCTTGGTATGGTATGACTGTAGCTTTTATATTAATAGTGACAATATGTAGTTACCCTGTGTAGATATTTACAACTCTTGCACAGTGATGTAGTGTATAGAAAGTCAGGCCTGGTATGATGGCAGAGGTTTTCAGGGGGGAGACACAGAATGTGGTGTAGAGGGACATAGACTGGGATGATAAAAAGTGGGGCATGGGCTTGGCACTGGAGATCCCACAACCATAAACAACTCATTAGTGTTCAGATGAAGAAATACCGGCCAGAATTTGGACACAACTGGGCTTGGGGTAACAAAGAGTGAGTATGTAGTACACACATAAAAACATCACATATGTTAAATTCAGAAGCTACATGGAGTTGCAAAGCAATGAAGAAACTGCAAACTGTTAGAAAACATATTAAAAAAAAAAAATCTCCAGGTGAATTCTAAGAGAAAGGAAAGGAGTGAGAGGAGACACCATCAACATCAGTCTTCCAGTGAAGCACTTCAAGACAAGCTGCAAATCCCAGCCTTGCTGGGAAAGGACTACCCCGTGGCCAAAAGTCCATGAGGGTAGTGAGTGAGAATGACACAGAAAAGAGATAGCTACTAAGTGTGAGTGTAAACAATTTTAACTGCATTATATTAATAATTTTTTCATTTTATGTAAAATGTGTTTCCTGTTTGCCCATTACAAGATTTGTGTATAACATAGAATATATAACTAAAAGCTTAGAGGTTATTTTCCTGGTTTTAGACAAACTACACAAAAATTAATCATTTTCAGTTAAAAACTATACTGTTTATGATGGCAAATCACCAGGAGAATAATTGGCTGGATTAAGACTAAGAGTTTCTCTAAAGTGTACATTAATACACTTATGGTTGATGTAGATTGTAACAACAATCCACAAAGACTCACTAATCTTAATTATTGTTCGCTTTTTTAGATAGAAAAGTCTCTTGATTATGAGTAGCTGAGCAGATGTATCAAAGAGATATTCTCAAACTCTCATTAATAAATAACTTTTCTCTGTGCTTAATGAAAAATGGCAGACTTATTTACAAAAATATAAACTTAGTCAAAATAATGGATATTTAGAAAAACAAGGTTTGCTACCAAGGATAATTGTTGTCAAAGAGCATCCAACTGCAGAAAATGAGCTATTTAACATTATCTATAACATGCTATGTTTTTTAACTTAAAGATAGTGCTATAAAAATAGGATTGCTTTGATATGTCTTGTTAGATTTTTTTAATATTTTTAAAATATAACTTAAATATTTTCCTATAAAGATAACTATTTATTTTATATTATTAATTAGTTAGGGCAGAGTGCCACTAAATTTTGGATTCATATGATTCACAGTGAAAAGATTCACTTTCAGGAACAAATCCTGAACTCCTTGAACATGCCTTTTTATTCCTACCACGAAAGAGGTAAAATTCATAGAATAAGGAAATAAATGATGAGTTTGTGGATTCTAAATAGAAAAGGACAGCTATGCTAGATTGATTTTTAAGAAAATATTTACAATGAATGAGCAAGAAAGTATAATGATTAGAAAGCTGAAAAGTATATACTGGAACATATGACTATAATAACAATTGCATTACACATTTTGATGTAAATCCTCAAATGATTGTTTTACACATGAACACAGTAATGCAGAAACTTTCATTACATTTGGTTTGCTGAACCTAATAACATAATTCAAGCATCATTTTTTACTGAGGCTAGAAGAATTCAAATGTGTATTAGCAAAAAACTCCTTTGTATGTTAAATCCTAGTAGCATTTCTCTGAAGACTGCTTCTATACAACTGCTACACTCCACTTTTCCTCAAATTACTGATTTACTAACTGTAGTAAATTATCTTTCATGCTGGCTTTAAGATATTGTTAGTAGCAATTAATTTACAGCTGTTCTAGTATTAAAGACATCTCAAATACCCATAATTGTACAATTTTTTTTTTCTGTTTTGTGGAATAATGACACATATTTGTTTGGAATTTATACCGTTTCTTCGGAAAAATCTTTAAAGGTGTTGATGTCCTATAATGTGTACCACTGGCATAGTTTAAAATCATAGTTAAAATAACCCAATAAATTAACATATTTCATCACTTCCGTTAGTTTACATTCTTAAAAAAAAGCTATTAGAAATATGATTGAAATCTGATGTTAGTTGTCCTGGTTTCGGCTAGGACAGAGTTAATTTTCTTCCTAGTAGCTGGTATAGTGCTGTGTTTTGGATTTAGTAGGAAAAGAATGTTGATAACACACCGATGTTTTTAGTTGTTGCTAAGTAGTGTTTATACTAAGTCAAGGATTTTTCAGCTTCTCGTGCCCAGCCAGCAAGAAGGCTGGAGGGGCACAAGAAGCTGGGAGGGGACACCATCAGGACAGCTGACCCAAACTGGCCAAAGAGCTATTCCATACCATATGACATCATGCCCAGTATATAAACTGGGGGGAGTTAACTGGGAGGGGGGATCGCGGCTCGGGAACTAACTGGGCATCGGTCAACGAGTGGTGAGCAATTGCATTGTGCACCACTTACTTTGTATAGTTTAATTCTTTTAGTATTGCTATTGTCATATTATTATTATTATCATTATCATTGTTTTTCATTCCTTTCTGTCCTATTAAACTGTCTTTATCTCAACTCACGAGTTTTTTTTTTTTTCCTGATTCTCTCCCCCATCCCAGGGGTGGGGGGGCAGTGAGCGAGCGGCTGCGTGGTGCTTAGCTGCCGGCTGGGGTTAAACCACGACATAGTATATTTTTTTTTCTCTCATAAGATGAGTCACTCCAGTCTAAGACATGTATTTAGGTTGAATTGCTTTCCAGAGGGTACTTCACTTCTGTCTGTTGATCATAAAGGAAACTTCACTGCTTTTGACCAGACAAGTAACTTCAGATAACTGAAGGTTGCTCAGATAATTTTTACAGTGTTAAATAAACTGGGCAATGCTAACTGCTTCAGCGCGTTTCATAAGGTAACATGCATTTTCACTCCACCTTGCTGTCCTTTGTTCATAATACAGCTAGAAGATGTCAGAGAGTACCTGAGATATATCAGCTTCACTATGTGAAGACGTGGATCTGGAAGATTAATCCAGTGGATTCATCTTTTGTCTTTGACCTAATTAAGAAAACAGATCAGGATAAGTACAGATCTTCAGGGGCAGTAGGCATTTATCTCCCCTATGAATATCATCTGCAATTGTTGTTACTCAAATATCTGCTTTCCCTGGAGAATTTTTCTTAGGGATACGAGGAGTTAAATTAGTTTAAAGGCTGTGGCTATTTGCCGCTAGCCTGTCCTTTGCTTGAGACATCTAAGCTCGGTGTGCTTTGACCTTTCATGACTAGACATGGACAAGAATAATTTCTTTAGTGTTATTTTAAGATTTTCATCATAGAACCAGGAATTTAAAAACAAATTGCAACTACACTGAACCAATTACATTTGTAATTGAAGACATTTGAATATTATCCTTAACAAGTCATTAGGAAAATGTGTAAAAAACAACTTTAATTTGAATATTTTTGAGATATTCTGGACCTAATCATGCTACCATTGAAGAAAAAGCTAAAACTCCCACTGACTTCAATGGGCTCAGGATTATATACACAGCAGGGGACAAGACTCAGTAATCCATGAGGTCCTTTTAATCCCTATGTTACTACAATAGGAGTAGAAATCTGCAGGAAGCATGATAAAGTCAGGATTGTAAGGCTTGAGAAGTTTGAAAGCTAGGTCTTCCACATGAAAGATATTCTTTTTGAGAAGTACAACTAATATAAATGAAGCTGTGGTTTTGAAATTAAATTTCTATTTGCTGTAAACATTAAAGACTACAAGATACCAATATATCTGATACAGATTTGCATTTTATAATTATCTTGGCTTAAGATTATGATGGTTGCTTGAAGTCTTTTCTTACTGCGGAAAAGGGTAGGATTTTAATTAGTTTTATTTCCAGCATTCAGCTGATGTGCATGGGTGACAAAGCCAAGTGTGAGACATGGAAATCATTGTAAAGTCTTTACCGCAGTATGAGTACATTTATTCAGTGCAGAACAACTGGAAATCAGCTTGAATGCCCTGTCAGTGTAACTAACTCAACCTCCTCTTTTGCATTTCATGTTCTTTTCCTCACTAACAACGGCAGCAGCTGCACTAGTCTAAATTCCCAGAATTATTATTATGATTTTTTTTTAAAAACCCTGTTCTTGAACATTCAAATGCTCTAATTCTAGGAAGAGGTAACTGCATCAATTTTTCAGATTTGGCATCTTCACAGTTTACACAGCTTTGTGATTGCCTGCATGCCACCAAAATGAGAGCAAAAGATTAGTGATTAGAGGCCAGGTTCAGATCTCAGAACTGAATTTAAGCATTGTAATTACTGGGTAATTCAGAACACTGAAAATGGGCATTTCGGTATCTTACGCCATTTAAAGAGTGATTAAGAGTACCTGATTCATGACTCTCCTTCCTCTTTATAGGGAGCCAGTATACGTCACACAGCCATTCAGCTTTCTGTATGCAAACAGATGAATGATTATAGCTAGTAAATAGAAAACAGTGGTAACAGGACTACAGCTGGGTTCCCTCAGCTCTCTCTGGTAGTAAGTATTTGGCTCAATCCTCCCCACTCCCCCCTCATGTTAGCCATCTGCATCCACCTGGGATTCAAAAGACCTCACCTTTGTTGCAGAACAGATGCTGAACAGAAACAAATCTTGCACCTTCTATATAGCAGCCAGTTTATTAGATTATTTACCCATAACATGGAAGACTTTGCTTCTTAGCTATGCTTAACTTGAGAGAGAACTAAGCTATTATCTCCTCCCAAAACAGAGTCAGATTGTCTCGTTCTCCTTCTCTACTACTGTCTTGAAAAGCCTCCTGTGCAGTGAACAATTAAAAAAATAAGTAAATCTGACTATTTTAATTCTACTACATAGGATGGCCAGGCACTTCATCACAGTCATCCATGCTTAATTTTCATCTGGCTTAATTTTGGACTGCTCCAGCTAGATCTCCAGTGATCCAGTCGATAGCACATCTTAGCAGTATAGATGCAACCAAGAGGTGACTCTTCATTACAGTGTTCAAATTCAGAGCAGAAGCACACTTTGTGCAGCGAATATCCTGACTGCCACCGCCTTTTCATTTGGATGGAGCAGTGTTGGAGCACCTGAATGGAATTACTTTAGGCTGAAACTAAATTAAAGATGTGGTCCAGGAGCACACTGAATGCACTTAACTGCCGATGGGTTCGCTGTCCATAGACTAGAGCTAGTCCAGAAGAAAAACTCCCAGAATGTGAATAGCATGGACATTACACTTTTAGTACTGTTCACTCTACAGGTAGATTCCTATTGCTTCTTCCTTTTCGAGTCCAGAGATTAGTAACTATAATCCATAATGTTGGCTTCTGTGATCTGTTTAGCGGGGTTTTTTTCAACATTTGGTGTGTGGGCTTGGAGTGATCTGAAAGTTGTAAATGAACAACAGATTTGGACAGAGTGAGGGACGTTCTTTGCATGCTTTTGAATCATAACAGATCTTGTTCACATAAATGTTCATTGTAAGATTAAAGGATAGCTATGTTTAGCTTTAGGATCAATGACAATATCCATTGAATTTAAGTATCTTTGAAACTGAGTGACAAATGAGAGTGAATGTTTTATATTGCACTTGGAGAACAGATGCTCATGTTCTGTCTAAGTGCCAGTATAGGTGTTCTTAATTTTGGCCAATATTAGATTAGACTGGTAGATTGTGGTTGTATCCCTCTTACTGAAGGGAGACTTGGATTCTGGAATTAATTTTGTTGACTTTTTTTTTCTCTGCATAACATTTGCAAATGAGGATATTATATGGGGTCAGTTATGTTTTAAGGTTTCATAACCAACTGTATTTTCCCAAATAAGTTGTACTGTAATTTCTCCTACTTTCAGACACCTGTATTTACCACTACACATTTTCTCTGAGACAATTTTTATACTCAGAACACACAAACTATCTCCATCACAGAAAACCTCAAATGATTTTTTTTTAGTGTATGTTGGACTCAGAATTCCTCTATATGAGACGTACTTTTTTTTGAATCATTACTTTAACAAAACGCAGCAGCACCATCTATCATAAAACTGGTGTTAGAAAGATATTGCTTTTCTTTAGAGACATATAGTTTTTCAAGGCTGACTAGAAACTGTATCCATATAAATCTCATTCAAATTTATTACCGTGGTATGGCTAAACCCTGTCTTTGAATACCCAGCACAAAGGCCTTATTCACCATTTTTTGAAAAAAAACCCCAACTACCTTTTGTTCATATTTTGTTTTCAAGCATTAAAAAATCTATTTGTCATATTATGCCTGCTATCTTTCTAACTTTGGTAAGAAAAAATACTCATCCCTAGAGCAATCTCTGCATCCATTTTTGTTTGTGCTATTTTTTAAGCTAAGAACCAATCCAATTACTTCTGATTTTTAATAGAAATACTGTTATTGACTTATATGGACTTTGAAGCAAGAGTTTAAATTACCATCTCATCTCAACTTAGAATGTCATATATTTTTAAATGCAGTAGTTCTTGAAATATGATGAGTGTCTTTTCACTACAAAGAATGTATTCTATCAAGGGTTCATTAATTATGATTTCTTCTTACTAGTATTGATAATGAGCAATTTTTGAATTCCATATATGTATTACTTAAGCCATCCACTGAGAGACTTGGAGAGCCACCTGTCTTCTCTATCACTGTCTGCAGTCTCTCTGTATTTCCACAGCATTTTTTCGTTCATATCCTGTATAGTGTTATTTGTTCTGAAAGAATGATAACTATTCTTTAAAGGCAAAAAACATGGTCCAGTCAGTATCTTCAAATGCAATTGGCACAACCATACATTGATTGATCTCCAAGAAATCTATTAGATGTTATACAAATATAATGCAAGTGATAAATAACAAAAATAACACAGAAAAAATATGCATAGCACTTTTAAATGTAATAAAACTGATTAATATTAGTCTTATTTATGTATTTTTCCTCTTGAATAGTCATGTGACATTTTTATCAGTTTCATTTTCTCATCAGTTTGAAATGTATTCAGCACATTTACATGCAGCATGAATAAAGCCCCTCAACTCTGCAACGATTGGAAAAAAAAAAAAGAGAATCACTTTTTTCTGGTCTTGTCCTTTGCATTCGAGATAGCAGTTACCTCACAAATGTCAGACATCTACATTTTATTCTTCACAATTACCTCTGACCTACCACTTAGCCTGGTTTCATGCCACTGGAGAGAAATATATGCTTTTAGGAGCTTCAGATCTGTCCCATTTTAGAAGTGCAATGGATATTCCTAAACAAAGTTCATTAGTGACATCTAAGACTCCCTAGGCTTGAGATATCCACATGGAGCCTGCAGGTTTGAGAGAGGATTTGAGGAGAAACAATGCTCTTGTGAATCAGCAGTTGGATGTAAAGGGGTACCTCAATGAATTTCAATGGCTTTAGACAAATGATTTGTGCTTTAGATGTCTTATTAGTATCAGACTAAACATACACTTGAAGAGCTTATTTTCTTTAAATGGCTTCAAACAATGACTACATTCAGTCTACCTTTGAGTCTTAAGGCCTAAATTGTGCTATATACAATTAAGTTGTCTTAACAGGACGTACGTGTTCGAGCTCTCATAACAGCTGAGATCTAGTCAACACAGTCAATGCAGTCTAGAAAGTTTCTCAGCTGGTCAATCTGTCTTAATATGAAGCTGAATCACCTCTTTAATACTTGTTTCTCAAAAATGAACAGTATATAAAGTAATAAAAAGGATGGTACTGGGATTATGTTGCACAGATTTAGGTGTCTAATACTATTTCCAATGGTGTGCAGAGCATCCCTCTCTCTCCCAGCTCTTGTTCCAGGTGGTTCAAATCACTTAGAACTTTTTTTCAGATATAGCAGACCCCCAGGGTACCTTAAATACCAGTAGGCACGTCCCCTATGATAAGCAATTCAGTAATTCTCTGGAAGTCTATTAAAATCTTCCATCAAAAATGTTGGGTATTAAATAGTAAATTCCATCATGAGATTAAATCTTTGTGCTAGAAATGTGTATTTACATTGTCCCAAAAATATAACACTAACTACTACCTAAAGACTTCCTTGCCGCCAGCAATTTTCTGCAAATGTGTTTAGTATCTATTACTAGGTTTAAATATATGATTGTCATCTTCTTTCCTAATGACTGTCTGGATAACTAGCAACTTTTCGGCTGACTAGTGAATTTCCACATTTTTGTTTAATTTTTGAGCTTAATTTTTCAATTTGTGGAAGGAATTAGTGATATGTAGTCTTCTGTGAGACTGTTTAGCATGTCTATAAAGTATTTATTTTATTTTACATAAAGAATATATTTTCATACCAATATTTGAAAGTAATTAAAAGAGAGTTTCCAGCCAATCTGAGAAGACAGAGAATGTGAGAAAATAAAATCAGAACGGAAAATGAGGATTAAAACTGGGAGAAAGTATAGGCTGGTGGATATTCCCCTACAGGATAGCTCGATCTAAAAACTGCATTAATACATTTTTCCTTTGGTAGAGAAGTACAGATTTCTAACAATTGCAGTTTTAGTTACTGGTAAAAACTATGCTGGAAATGATAATCAGTTTTATATGTTATATATAACATACTACCTATTCAAAGAGGAAAATCTGTAGTGAATTCTGAAAAGATGTCAATCCCCCTAAACAGAACCTGCACAGCTGACTTATAGTTGAGACAAAGGATAATATATATTAGCAAGAAATTGTTGGCAGAAATAGATATCATTACTGAAATTCTGTGCAATTACAAAACTGAGCAGAGTGGTTTGCCTAATAAAATTTAAAAAAAAGTTTTTATAACACTTTTCCAAAGTGAATTTAATTAATAAAATTTTCAGCTACACTATCTGTCTTTATTTCTATACAGCTACTACAGTGTTAGTACATGGTAATACCCTTCCACCTTTATCAAACTTACGATGCTACGTTTATGTTCAATATTTAATGCCTATTTTTACGTCTTGCAGAAATTGTTTGCTTTCTTTCATTTTGTTGCCCAGTCTACTCTCACTTTTCATACTGATATTTCAACTATATCTTACATATTATCATGTTTCCTAAGTAGTATGGACAATATTTTGTTAGTTATTATTTCTGCCATGACAGTCTGAGGTTACAAGCAAGAAAAATTTGACGAAGGAAAGACAAATTATTTCTTAGCCAGCTAGTAAAACTGGAGAACTGTATCTATCTACTTCTTGGCTTGAGAAATCAGCATGGTCAAAATGCTCCATTGATCTGTTAACTTGGCTTCTGGGATAACAGCAGTGCTGCAATCAGGACAGGTTGAACACCAGTCCATCACTTGTACAATTAAGATTGTTACTCCTTGCATGATTTTTTCTCATCTTCTAGTCATTTTTCTGCATTTTGTTATGTCATTTTAAGTTTTTACTAACCCAAATAATTTTCTGCTATGCCTTAATTTTGTATATTCATTAACCAGCTTCTTTTCTAAATCTTTCACAAGTACACTGAAAGACACAAACCACTACACAGATCTCTGTGGAATTTCACTAGTAACCACCTTCTGTAGAATAAAAGACTGTTACTCAACTCTTTCATTTCCTACCTTTTATCCAGTTTTCAATGCACAAGACTGTCTTCCCTGTTATTACATAGTGGATGAATTTCTTACAGAGTCTTTGCTGAGGCACCATGTCAAAGCTTTCTAAAAAGGCTACCGTGCCTTATTAACTAGATCAGCTTGTCAGCACTCTCAGAGAGCTCTAACAGATATGTGAGGCATCATTTTCAGGTAGAATAGCAGTGTCAACTCTTGCATTGTGTCATATGTAAAGATAGATACATAATGATTTTTAACAAACTTTCATTCCAAAGTTTATTGGGAATTTTGGAAAACATCTTAACATTTTTCTCTTATTTTTAAAATGGATAAACACTAACTATGGGACACTCACTCATTTTGGACGATATAATGTTCTAATGGTCCATGAAAGGTGTAATACATGAAGTAATAATAGCCTAGCAGTTTATCATCCCCTTAAATATTCTCATCATAGGGTGACATATCTGTGATATAGTTTTAATATTGCACCTGCAATTTTCAGAGAAAAAGATCATACAATATTTGGCTCTAAAAATACTATGTGAAAATCTTAGTAGAAGCTGTCAAGCTAAAATACTATTTTAAGAGGAATTAGCCAAGAAAAGAAAAAGCAGAAAGCAGAAAAACATTATTAAGCCACACGCCGTAGTAATAGCGTGCTCAAATCTTGAATATAATTTCTAATTCTGCTCACATCCACATCTCAACTTCTCCTTTCTCCCCTATTCCCAGATACAGAGAAGGCTAAAAACACATACAAAGACAGCTAGTAAGCTCAGATTTATTTAAAAAAAAAAAAAAAATCCTTAAAAAGATTAAAAAACTTCTCTCAGTTTTGAAATGATACTTCTGAGAAGGAATACAATAACATTTATAAAATCATGTAAAATATGAATGATGTAAATTGGTGTGAACAGGACTTATTTATTATCATTACACAGAACTTGGCCGTATCAAATGAAACTTGAAGAAAGAAGGTTTAAAAAAAAGGGGAAAAAAAGTGTGGTTTTTACCATACAATGATTTCCAAAACTAAACAGGGGTTAAACTGAGTTATTAGCCTGTCAAAAAACAATTAGACAATGTTAGGTGAAGAATCAATCAAACTCTACTAAACAGAACGACCATAAAATTTCTTACTACGTTGTAGATTTGAAGATCAAAACTAGATCTTTTGAAGGGAATCCTGGTTTTGTCTTGTAAACATAGCTTGGAAAGACGAAATGGTAATTTTCACGATGGAAAAAGATCACTACTAAAACTCTGTGAGGCTTTGTGCTCATACAGCTAGAAGACTTCTGCTTTTTAGGGCTACATTTGATCCATGCATATTAATCAAAAGTAAGTGATATGAATCAGAAAAATGCTTGAAGCATTTTGAATATTTTTCCCCTCTAGAGTTTGCATGATTTTTTTTTTTTTCATAAACCTCACAATTTTCTATGGTAAGATACAACCTAATAAATCTTTAAGGTAAGAAACATATTGCAACAGTGGCATATTTGATTTCTTATCTTAAGGCCTCAGAGCTGCTTAGAAATGTTTTATAAATAAACAGCTTACACATTCTTGAAGAAATATGTTACCTTATTTTGAAGAAAGTTTTGATCAAGGATCATCAGTCTGTTTAAATAAACTAATTAAAAGACCAGGAATCAACAAGTTGCTCATAGGTTCTTGTTTACCTCAGCTTAAGTTCTAGTTCAAGGATTCCATTTGAAACCACTCACAAAGAGAATTAGTGTCTCATATGATCTTGCTGTTAATAAAATAAAATAAATCAGCTTTAAACTGGAACCCACTGACAACCTTGACATTGGATAACCTTTCCTCCTTTTGGTTTTGTTTTTTTTTTTTCCTAAATTTATGCTTCTGAAAGATCCTGTATCAAGAGCCCCAGGAACTGAAATTCTTTTTGAATTGACAGAACAGATAACGCAAACTGTTCAGACAGCATTGGTGATCCTGTGCTATCCTGACAGCATATCTTGTCTTTAACACATTGAAGCATTCTGAAACTGAAATGGTACATAAAATTTCCAGTCCTTGATTATGCTTAGTAGAAACATTTAGGGCTACAGTTTGAAAGATTTAAATATATGTTTGTTTTGAAGCCCTACTCTTTAAAAACTGGTAGTTTATTTTCAAAGTAAATTTTAGGCAAATAGATTCTGAGCTGCTGTCAACAGCAATGAATAATCCCTGATGTTTACAATATAAAAACAAGGAACATACAGCCACAGAACTATAAAAAAGTGTTGTTTAAAAGAGATTTCTGAAGGCCATTTTGTTAACTTTTCACTCAAAGTAGACCTGTTGCCAACATGAGATCAGATTGGCTGTGGCTTTGTCTGGCTGAGTCTCATAGACCTCCGCAGGTGCAGAGCCCACGGCTGTTCGGGGTAACCCGTTCCAGTATTGCACGATGCGTTTAGTTACAATTATTTTCCTAATGCCTAGCATGAACCTCTCAAGCCAGTTTGTGGCCACTGACCTTTGCTGTATCATCTGGCCTTTTTTCATCTTTGTGACTTCCCTTCAAGTAATTGTAGGCTGCTATGAAATTACCCCCTAGCCTCCTCTTCACGAGACTAAGCAACCCCAGCTCCCTCACCCTGTCTCATGTAGGACAGGTGACCTAGACTCTTGACAATCTGGGTAGCCCTCTGATGGACCTCTTCCATATCTCAAAATCCTTGAATTAGGGATCCAAAAACTCAATGCAGTATTCCAGAGGTGTCATCACCAGTGCTGAATAGAGAGGAATAATAATTTCTTTCAGTCTGCTGGCTGTGCTCCTCCTGTATGTGATAGTTGCATTGCCTTACTCCCTCCCTAACTTTTTGCTCTTTTGCTGCTGGCTGCCCTTCTCTTTCCCATACCATATGGTACAGGCAGAAGTGTGACAGTAGGTTTGGTCTATGAAGACCAATGCTAAAAGGTGTAGAGTACTTCAATGTTTTCCTAATCTTTCTATGTCACTAGGTTGTTTCTCCATCCTTCATCAGACCCAGTTCTTCCTTGAACATTCTTTAGCAATCAGCATGCCTGTAGAATCCTTCTTGGTACCTTTTATTATCATTGTTCATCTTTGTCCATCCTGCTCATGTCCTTTTTCAGCCCCTTTGTTTTTTGTTCCTCCACTGTACCCTTGCTTCCACCTTGTATACCCTCTTCTTCCAAATCCCATCTACTCGGCAGGAAAAGCCGTAAATGTTCAGTGAGAAAGTTTTTTGTCCTTTTTTTTTTTTAATAGCATCTGAACTAATTAACTAATGCCGTTAATTGTACTGTAGTTAAAATGAGAAACAGAACAATTTTAAGTATTTCCTTTATAAATGCTCTCGTTTAATGGTTCAATTAATTTTTGGTTTTTTTCAGTCTTGCTTTTGATGTTAGATTTTTTCTCATGTTTTCCATCAAAGGTCTCTGGCTCTCAGATTTAATGTCCTCATGGCATTTTTATTCCCCACTTTGTATTAGATAGCCCCACTAATTGTTTCTGGTACTGCTAATTTTTTTTTTTTTTTTTAAATACGGGAGCTACTTTTCCATTTTAGAATGAAATTTTCCAAACCCTTAATGATATTAAAAAGGAAAAGGAAAATGGCAAAGCTATATTAATTAAAACATGAAACATAAAATTACTATTATGTATAGAAAATATTTGGTGAAAATCTACAGACTAAGTCATGGAAAAAACTGAATAAAACCATTGTGATTTTTTAAAGTAAAATAAATATTAAGTCTACATTTAGAAAAAGGCTTTATATGTGGCATCAATATTTGGACATCAATATTTGGACAGAGATTACCAAAATGGCTTGCACAAAAACGCAGCCTCAAAACAGTGAACAGGAAACTGGAAATCTCTATATCCTATGTTTTAGCTGTAAAGTCATATTATTTGTTTTTCAATTGCTTCTCTTCAGAATTCAAAAGACTTCCTGGTTTGATTATTATCATTCTTTAGATGAACTTGCATAACATATTTTTGAAAATTCTATCTAAACCAATACAGTTTGATCAAAATATTGTAATAACACAGTTTCCCACCTAACTCCAAACAGTACATACTTGTCCAATATGGTATGTGTTAGCATGCCTTCAGATAAAATTACCCTAAACCCCAACATTCTTAGATCAGCAGGATTCAACTGGACTTAAACTCTATGGAGAAAATCTAAATAATTTATTTGTTAATAGACCATTAATGCCCTGAAATAGTAGCACTTTCTGAATTAAATGACATAAATCCAAGCGGTAACAAAGAGATACATAACACAGGAGATCACTATAGCATGAAGATAGTACTGATCATATTATTATTATCTTCTGACAACAAACATAGAAAGTTAAGAACAAGTTTCTTAAGGTTTCAGGTTGCAATGTATTCATTGTTGAGGTATTAAAGAATGACAGCATTACAGTGGTACGTAGAGTTCAGAGTGAAGTGGGAATAATACTCTGAAGCTTGAACTATCTAAGCGAAATCAGAATGCATAATTCAGGGGTATCTTTTAAGCTTACTTTAAATCAGAGAAAGCAAAAAGAATTTCAAGCAGCTTTACAAATATGAGTTAATAGGGAACTAGACAAATCTACAAACTTTTGACTTCAGAATATACACTTTCTTTGTCGTGTCTCCTCTCACATTGTTCCAGAAATGTTCGAAAAGAATGCAGTATTATCTTGGTTTTCTAAATCTAAAATTACATATTGTTCTCAAATGAAATAATGTAAATATCTTGGGTATTTGATGTTGAGCTCTGTGTTATATGTTCTGGATATTGAAAACCCGAAGCTAGAGACAGCAACCTACACAGAATTTTGTTATTATTCAAGCATTAATGATATCAACAGAAATGAGTGAAAGAAAAAAAAATGGAAAGGAAATTAATGTAAAAGAGGTGACTCTGCATCACCAAGCATCATTATAGACCTTTACTCTCCTAGATATCCTTAAAAATCTGGACATACTACTCTCAGCTCTTTGAGTGGATTCATCTGACCAGATGTAAACACCTACAGTGTATATCCTCTCATCTGAAACATTGTTTTCTGTATATACAAGAGAAAGAAATAGGTATACTCTAAGACTAATTGAACCTCAGAAGAGAGACAGGTGTAAAAGTAAAATTTTAAAAGTTAGGACTATGTCCCGTGGACAACTGTCCAGCTGTCCCGTCCCACTCGGTGGGTGAGGGTGAGGTTAACCTTTTGATTCTCTGTGCGGTAATCCGGAGCAACAACAATTACTCGAGAGGTTCAATCACATCACAACTTCACTCAAAACTTGCTTAAAACTTGGCAGAAAACAGCGGATAGTGGCTTGGCAAAACTTGTAACTGTATAACCACAACAAACTCCTCGCCACGATATTACCACGACAAACTCGCAATATTACCACGACAAACTCACAAGGGTATTATCCTTATGTGCCCAGAGTAAGGTCAGAAAACAGAGAGAGAAAAAGAGAGATACAAGAAAAGGGGAGAGAAAGAGAAAAAAAGATAGCACCACCCTTGTATCCAGCGATGGTCTCTGCTCTGGGTTGTAGTCCTTCAGTGATGCCCACAGGCGACGTGGCTCTTTGCAATTGTGTCTTTCATAGTCTAAATCTCCATCCACAGTCACGCCTCCTGAAGACTTATATGGGTTCATTCTAGACAGTTCTTGACATATATGGTGGTATTCTAGAGGGTTCTTCACCTACTGAGCATGTGCAGCTTATTGGGGTGGTGGTCTTAGGGACTTTCCAGGGGCTGCGAGCCCTCTCCTCAAATAAGCTTTGTGTGGCCTCTGGCCATCTGTGGTGGGTTACCAGGCTGGTTCTGCCAGAACAGGGGACTGCGTACCCTACCCTCCGGCAGGGCCCCTGTGTCCATGCCAGCCAACTTCTTGCTAATGTCCCTCCCTCTTTGTGATGCAGACTGTACCTTGGTTGCTACAATGTTTGAGATATTGACAGACGTTAACTCTTTCAGTCCCTTACACCAGCCCTTGCCTCCATAAGGCAAGTAGCTTTTGGGATTGAGCATTTCTGTCTTCTCTCTTCCAAAGCAATTGACAACCTTCAGCTCCTTAAATGGGAATCCAAAACTACGGCTTTTCTCTCAGTGGACTGTTACACATATCACAACGCAACAGATTACCTGACTGTGTAATGACATATGAACACATCCAGACTGGAAAAATGTTTTAAAATCTACAAATAAAATAGGTTCTCTCATTTACACAGTTGCCTTTCATATTTTTAGTCACTCAGACATGTAATGCTATTGCTCCATGGCTGCGATGGAGCTGATTTTCTTCATGGCAACCTGTATGATGGTATGTTTTGTATTTGTGGCTAGAACAGTGTTGATAACACACCGGTCTTTTGGCTGTTCCTGAGCAGTGCTTGCACAGCATTGAGGCTTTCTCTTTTTCCCACTCTGCGCCTCCCCAGTGAGCAGGCTGAGGTGGGCAAGATATTGGGAGGGCGCACAACTGGGACAGCTGATCCAGTACACAAGACCTCCCACCTTCCTTCCATTTTCTCCCTGCTCCATTGGAGAGGGGAGGGAGTGAGCAGCTCTGTGAGTGTTTGGATGTTAACTGTGGTCAACTCACTGCACTCCAAAACAGTAGTATCGTTTTGTACAAAAACTTTAATTGTATTGTTTGTCTAAATTAAAGACACAAAAAATTATCTAATCTTTTATGATTTCCAGACATAACTTAAACATTTAAATAAGCAAATAAAAGTAGATCACTCTAAATTAATGGGACATATTTAACTGTAATTTTAATGCTTTCAATTTTAATAACTTGATGCTATTATTTCATATTTACATTGAGACAGGTGGGATCAGAATGTGATTTTCTTGCCTCTGGAGTAACAGATTCCATTACAAAGGGCTTCTACCATCTTGTATGCAGAAAGTTATAAATAAACCACTTTCCTAATCTATGTAGGGTATAAAATGAAAGCAATAAAATGTTGATTTCTTGATAAAGTATACCAGGACTTTGCAAGTGTTAGTTTGGTTCAATAGCTCTATATTTGATATCTATCTTAAGGATGCTCTATTTTTCAGAGTATCTTTCATTTGCTGTATTAAATCTTAGGAAACTGTGAAGCCTGGCAGGTATCTTCTGTGTCACCGAGCCAAGTGTCCAGCTGGGAAGTGGACTGTATCTTTTCCTGAAAGGTCTGTGCTGGTTTTGGCTGGGATAGAGTTAATTTTCTTCATAGTAGCTAGTATGGGGCTATGTTTTGGATTTGTGCTGAAAACAGTGTTGATGATAATACAGAGATGTTTTCATTATTGCTGAGCAGTGCTTACACAGAGTCAAGGCCTTTGCTGCTTCTCACACCACCCCACCAGCGAGCAGGCTGGGGGTGCACAAGAAGTTGGGAGGGGACACAGCTGGGACAGCTGACCCCAACTGACCAAAGGGATATTCCGTACCATATGACGTCATGCTCAGCATATAAAGCTGGGGGAAGAAGAAGGAAAGAGGAGACGTTGGGAGTGATGGCTTTTTGTCTTCCCAAGTAACCATTATGTGTGATGGAGCCCTGCTTGCCTGGAGATGGCTGAACACGTGCCTGCTGATGGGAAGTAGTGAATGAATTCCTTGTTTTGCTTTGCTTGCGTGCGTGGCTTTTGCTTTACCTATTAAACTGTCCTTATCTCAGTCCATGAGTTTTCTCACTTTTACCCTTCTAATTCTCTTCCCTTTCCCACTGGGTGGGGGAGTGAGCGAGTGGCTGTGTGGTGCTTAGTTGCTGGCTGGGGTTAAACTACCACAGTCAAAAACTATTAGAGCACCACTGAATGTTTTTTTGTGATGATTCTTTTATTCCTTAAAATGAATGCAGTACATGAAACCATTACTTTACACAAGCTATTATATTTTTACTTAACTAGCAGGTCACAGTGGAACTGCTATTTTGGTGACGTGAAGACAAAGCATGTCTTTGGTGGAGAGTTTTCTTGAGTTAAAGGAAATCTTAGAAGGTATAAAGCAAGTACTATGTCTTTCTAATCAACACCATCCCCAGCCCTAGTATAACATCTATAATAATTTTCTGGAGTACATGAGTAAACTACAGACAAAGTCAAGATACTCAAATATGTCTTAGTGTCTTTGTACACATATAGCTATATCAAAATTTTATTCTTTTAATTAACATTTTCCCTTTCTTCTCTCTCCTTATTTTTGAGAAGGCTGGTCAGCTACAGCTAAAGATCAAACCACTGGACTAATGAGATCCCAAAGGAGTGATCAAAAGAGGGAGGAAAAAATAACACAGTACACATGGAATTTGGTGATGTAGTTTTTGGTACACAACATACATCTCAATAAGCCATATAAATTCCCTTTAATTTGCAGTATTCTGAAGCTATTCATTACTACTGTCAGGTTTCCAATTTCTTTAGAGTAATATCCCTTTAATTCTTCTTCAGCATTTCTTTTCCCATTTTTCTCTCCAAAATGTCTGAAAACCAATTCTAAAAAAATATATATTTTCCAAGAACTAGAGCATGAAACAATTTTCCAAGTATATGCAGCAGAATGACATTCTGAGATATAGAAAAGACATACACAATAACTAATGGCAGTGGTCTTCTTATGCAATTAAATTATGTAAGACCATTGACAGGATAACGCTAAATGACTTCTTAAAAAAAATTGAAATGTTATTGAATACAAGAAAACCCCTTTGCTTACTTGGGCTGCAAACATTATTCTTCTCAGATGACAGGTTTTTACATTTTTTAGATAAGTTTAATTTCCTACTTACAATATAATTCTTTGTTTTTTTCTTGTGCTGAAGTATAATATTCATACTAAAATTTAAGAATTCTACAATTGATAAAAAAGCGAAGTCCCAGAGATAAGCATATTTTTGCATAAAAAGCTGTGGTTCTCCACTCTGAGTCCTGATTTTAACTTAATAGATGTTGTCAGAGTCAACCCAAAGAGGTAAATAGAATTATGGTGTTTTAAATATGATTAATATATGTATATGTACATTTTATTTAAAAACAATGGACATTAAGTGTGAAAATTAAGAAACTATATAGCAGTTTAGATAATACATTTTTCTTTACCAAAACCCCTACTAGTAACAGAGACCTTAGAAATTTGGTGTTTTTTACTTAGGTTATGAACTTTGGGCCAAACTCCAACTTAGATAAATACATATCAATGCTCTCCAACACCCATCAGCAACTTCTTATACACTGACAGCAAATACATTATCCAATTTGGCTGTGCATGTCTATATATGAAACATCAAGTTCAATGTTCTACATTTGGCACTGGTACCATTCATTCAACCTTATTAAAATCAAAGGGATCACTTCAAATGAATGACTCCATAATTTTGCCAAAGGATTTCTTAATACTGTGGACAGGGAATTGCAGAATGTGAAGAAGTGATTGATGAGAGCTGTTCTGATATCGCAGTAATGAAGCTCATATTATCTGCACAGATAAACATGACCAATTACTTTACCACAGGAAGAAAACCTGGAACATATCACAGCTGAAAGCAGCTGAGAACAAATTAGATGATGTTATCTTTATTTCCCAATCTGAGTATGACATAAAACCAGTAGATTATCTGTCAGTCCCCAGACCATTTGACAGTCTCGGATAATGTTTGGAAAAAACTCAAAATTTGGGGATCAGATCCTGCTTGGCAAAAATCTAATCTACACAGAAGTTCCCTGTAAAAGAAGGTGCAATGCTGATCTCTCAAAGAGAACCATAGATAAAATTTTATACTGTTTATACAGTTCTGTTAGTAATGGATTTTTCGCTACAGATTTTGCACAATAATTTTAACACCAGGCTTGACTAGAACAGTTATTTCTGTCCAATAGAATAGTGTTCTATTTACCCTTTCTATTTTACAGTAGAAATTTTATCAATTATAAGAATCATATAGTTGCTATTGCTTTTCATATTGCCCACAAATATTTTAGAAAACACTATCACAAGTTCTCTAAGCAAGAATGCTAGCTGCTACGTTTTTTCTTACAGCTTTGACTTAGTGTTTCTATTTTTATATTTCTTTCTCTAAGCTTGATGAGTCATTACTTTATATCACCTCACACTTCATTTAACCGTGTCACATCACATAAATGATGTAATGAAATGTAGCATGACACAGAGTTCTACTATAAACTATTGTAAAATTGTAAGACAGAAAGCATTTAGATAGCGGTTGCACTAAACTAGACACAGGAAAAGTCACAGACATGGGAATCAAGATATCAATGCAAGTAACAGTTTGCTCAACAAGATGTGGAAGACTTACCTGCCACAGTCAGACTGAATGGAATACTAAATATAGATAATTCTACCTGGTTATTTCATGCCAAACAATCTACAGAGATCATACCAGTAAGATTGACCCATCTACAGGATCAGCTCCAGTAAGAATTTTCTTTTCCTTAGAACAGGACAAAATTAAAATGAGGGGGAAAAGCTTCTAATTTTCATATGAGTTAAAAATGAAACCTGTCAGACTTTGGTGTGACTTGCTAAATTTCTGTAGAACTACAATACAGTTTGTGTGGACCTCAGGATTTAGTCTTGAATTTCCTACCTGGAGTTCAGAACTCTGCTTTTTTTTTTTCTTTTTTTTTTTTTTTTTCCTGTGGAAGATAAGAAATATGAAAACTGGTTTTATTCATGGTTTTGTACAGCTGAATATGCATAGTGAAACTGTGTGATGATGACAATTTCATGTTTGAACAACCTAAAAAGTTCTATAAAGAAAAGTAAAGCCTTTAAAATTCTTTTGTGAAAGCGGTTCAGATACCTCTTTTTTTCTTACTATTTCTGTCTGCATGTTAATGGAAACTGAGTATCTCTATAATTTGCCACAACCTAAAAGCAGGTACACAGACATATGACAACTTGTTAAACCACAGTAAACTTATTGTGAAGCTGAATCTTACATCTCACCATTATTTCATAAAAGGAGAAAGGTGGCCCTTTGCATTTTTTGCATGCTGTAGAGAGAATTTTCCATAAATGTTGGCATGAAGAATTGTTCAAATCAAACTGTAGAACAATAAATTGAACTTTTTTCCAGACCTCTGTTTGTCAGGTGCAAAGTCTGCTAAAGAAGTAAGAAGGGTATTGATTAAATAAAAAGGGGATGATAAGTATTTTCTGAAAAATATATGGTGTCATGCACAATAAGTAGCTAATACACGCCATGCTGAAATAATTTAAACAGTACACAAGTAATACATATATTCAGGATAAACAAATGCCTAAAAGTTAGAAAAGAGAAGGAAAAAAATGAGTATTTGAAAAGGAAAACACCATATTTACAGCAATTTCTTCTCATACGCTATGCTGCTTTAAAATAAGTTAAGAATTTAGGCAAAAGCCCCCCAAAGTTTGTGCATTTTTTGAGGTATACAATAATATAAGCTTGTGTGTTAACTTTAACAATAATTTGTTCTTAGAACACAGATATATATTATATATATAAGATTTATGGGGAAAATAAAGCATAGACATTTTTCTGTATGAAGATTTTATACAGAGTATACAGTGCAAATGATAACATTTTACTTATTTGTCTTTTTCAATGTGTATCATGGAATTAGAAAAAAATAAGTTAGAAGGGACCTTCATAAGTCAATTAGTCCAATCCACTGCTCAAAGCAGGTCTGGTCAGATAAGGTTGTTCAGGGCCATGTACAGTCAAGTCTTGAACACCTCCAAGGATGGAGATCCCACAGCCTCTCTGGGCAACCTGTTCCAGAGTTTGACTATCCCCATGAGAAAAAAAAATATTTTTGCTTATATTTTCCTTATATCTGATTGGAATTTCCTACATTCCACCTTGTGTCTGTTAACTCTTGTCCTATCACTGTGCAACTCTGAGAAGAGTCTGGCTCCATCTTCTCTGTGTCCTCCGATGAGGCAGTTGTAGAGAGTAACAAGGCTTCCGGAGGCAAGGCTGAGGGCTGATCCCTCAGCTTCTCATTGTAGAATGTGCTCCAACCCTGACTGTCCTGATGGCCTCCTCTTGGCTTGCTCCAGCAGGTAAAAATCCTTTTGTTATTGGGGAGCCCAAAACTGGATATGACACTCCAGATATAATGAACGGAGGGGAAGTATCATGACCCTGGTCCTGCTGGTGACACTTTCACTAGTGCAGACCAGGATATATATGGCTTTCTTTGATGCAAGGATGCACTGCTGACTCATGTTCAACTTGTCCACCAGGACGTATGAGTTGGAGGCTCATTAAACTGGAAGACATAGATTGCTAGCCCGTGCGTTTTGTATGAGGTGATGAGACCGTGGAGTCAGGCATATATATGTGCACAAAAATATATGTAGAAGATATTGTTAAACTTTTGTTTACAGCATACAGCCAAATCGTTTGTGAATGACCAGATCATCTTGCAATGCTCACCCCTAGTGCAGTAGAAACATGTCACTGTTTCAAATCTCTGAGAAAAAACAACAAAAATTATGTAATTATTTGCATCTCTGTTTGGATGTGAAAGACAGATGGAAGAAACTCTGAGCACAGTAATGTTTATTCACATATGAAAGCAGTCTGTTGAGTGAAAAGTACTTACTCAAGTAGGGAATGCACTTTATTTGGCACAAAATGTATTTTATTTTTTATTATTTCTTCTCTCTTATCAACTTCCTCTCCTTTTTTTCCCCTTTACCACTAATGCATTTAAAAAACACCCCAAACAAACCTAAGAATTTGCTACTACAAACTTTTATATGAGGGCTACAATATATACATGAATAATTCACTCGAAGTGTCTGAGAGCTATATGTATAGACTTAGACTTTAAAGGTACATATTCTATGTGTTTTGCCTCATTTGATATTAAGTGATTTACTGTATTTAACCATGTTTAACTACCATAGGAGGTAGTTAAATAAATTGCTGCGTTAAAATAAAACAGTACTCCAGCCAAGTGAAGTAGTAATTTAATGGAAGAAGTAATTAACCCTTAACAATGGAAAGAAACACAGGTTTTAGAAAACACATATCTGAAAGAAATCTGCTCTTTAACCTACTCTGCTGACCTTGTTACTAATGTCCGTATAAATTTAATGTCTTCTATCTTACAGCCACTTGGATTTTCCTGACAAATTCTCATGGAAGACTATATTGTAAACTCCCATTTTTTTCAGACTGACCTTTCACAGCCTGATTAATTTATACCTTTTTCTTCTTGTGTCAGTGCTGATATTTATTCATTCTTTGCATATTTATAGAGAATAAAAAAAAAGTCTCCTAAGATTTTATGTTTCTATGCTAAACATTTTGATTTGTTTTATTTGATACGTTC
The DNA here is from genome assembly GCF_018139145.2 of Gymnogyps californianus. NCBI lineage: Eukaryota > Metazoa > Chordata > Aves > Accipitriformes > Cathartidae > Gymnogyps > Gymnogyps californianus. The sequence continues at coordinate 15,949 of NW_026114145.1, read as the reverse complement.
TTCTTTCCCTGAACATTTATGAATTTGACAAATCTGAATAAAGTCTTCCTAATGCTAAGTCACAAGAACTGAACACTATATTTTTTATGAGGACCATATTTGCCAGTTCCTTGCAAAATGTCACTGAAACTTCATTACCTGAATAAAAAATTATGCTCTCATACTTTGGAGGATAACTAATTTTTTTTTATCTCTTCATTGTCTAGTCTCTTTACGATAAACTAATAGTCCTCAGCTAATTTCATCTGATGTTAATATTATCTGAGTCTATGGGACTATTATGTATTTATAGATATACATTGGTATTAGTTTAATGAAAATGATAAAAGTCTGAAAGAACTTAATGACCTGAACATACATTAAAAAACATGCTATGAAAATACATGCTTTGGGCAAAAAAGGGACCAAAATTATAGACTCCTCAAACGCTTATGTCCCCGTAGTGCTTGCCTGGGGACTAAGGAGAACAGCTCTAGTGATTGCTAGCCAACAAGTCACCAGGAATTACAGTAAAATATGAGCACTCTAACACACTTCCTTTACATTTTCCCCATTGGATGGGCATAATATCTATTACTGAATTCTGGATTACTTTTGATGATAGTTTATATCACCTCCAGATGCAGAGAGACCAAGATTACAGAAACACGGAACATATTGCATTGTTTATCACAGCATACCTTTTTCTAGTAACATTGACAACTTTTCATATACATGGTATTCTTGAATATGATACTATTTACATAATTAGGATCACAATAACAGAACTATAAACTATAACAATCCTCAAAACTGAATTTAGCAAAATGTTTCTGATTGGACTGGTAACATGTCTTAATTGGAAATCCTGAATACAAAGACATAATCTGTTATGGGGTTTGCATATTACTAGGAGGAGGAGTGGGAGTAGTAGTGTTGCTGCTGTTGTTAATTATTTCTAAGTATTATTCTTTGCAGTAGAAGTAGACAGACACATGTATTTTCAGTTTGTTAAAGAAATAACTAGTGAAACTGAGATCTTCATTAAAATTAGCAGATTTTATTTAGGATAAAAACCAACATATAATATTTTTCTTTTGGAGCTTGTTGTATTAACAATTGTTTTTAATATAACTCTCTGAATTTACATACGTATCAGCAGAATTTGTGTTTCAGTTCTTTATAAAGGCAACATCTGAGTTGATCAATACAAAAATTATCGTCTTCTGTTCATTATGAGAATAAGGTGTGTCTCTATGCAGAAAAAAAACAGTGTTGCTTAATAAGTAAAATTCTGTGTATGAACAAGTGTGATTAAATGTCCTCTTAGGCTGAAATAAACTAATTCAAAATATATAGAAAGGTAGCTGAAGCAAAGAAATTAATGACATGCATTTTTTGTTGCATCCGTCATGCAATTATTACATGATGTTCTAGAAGAAAATAAATAATACTCTGTTGCGTAGAAGTAAGTTCATATACTGTGAGAAAAATACTTCAGAAAAGATAAATTGCTTACAATAAAGGATGGCATCCTGTAACACTCAAAACACAAGTATGTATTCTAGTAAAGTACTTAATTCAAGGGCAGAACAAAAAAGCGATGCTTCAATAAGGTAAGGCAAACTTAAATAGTTTATAATGTGAACGTTCTAAAGTGAGATCTTAAGACATAATCTAGTTTAGTGATAGGAAAGGAAAGTCCTCTGTTTCAGTGAAAACAGTCACATGGAAGAAGGTCTGAAGGACTGCAAGAACAGGAGCAGAAGATCTGAATGTTTTTTACCCTTGAAGTAATTCCTTCATTCACTGAACAGAGAAGTAACATACAGAAAACATGACCTAGAAAATGTCTAGGAAAAAAAACTGCTGCCACTATCATAAGAAATGGCTGTCATAGATACCATGCCTCACTAATCTAAAGCTTTGTCCAGACTAAATTGTGAAAGGAAGTGCGGTATACCCAGGCCTTGAGTCCTGGTTCTGCAGTTTCTCAGGACAGAATTTCATTACAGCACAACTGTATTTTCGTTGCATTTATGCTAAGATACACTTAACACACACATCAAGATACATTAATGCAGTTTGGAAATGACCAGGGCATTAATCTAGACTCCAGTATTCAAAACAACTTCTGCTAACAGACATGAAACCAAATACCTAACCAGTCATTTTCTTTTCCAGCTCTCGGATTTTACATGTGTGAAATAGTCTGTAAGACACATTGCCATCAAAAAAGGAGCCTAGCTACTGAGTTATACAGCTGTGGAATTTTAATTGACCAGCTTAAGTTGGATACTTAAGCAAATTTGCTGCCAACATTTCTTAACAGCAATAAGAGCTAAATATAGTTTCTCATATCAGAGTGCTTTCACTTATTATTTAACAAGTATAGAACATGAATATTACTAGCTGAAAGGATTTGTGATAAGTCATCAGGAGCTAACAGCTATCTGCCTTAGGTTTTATCACCACCAGAAATCAGAACAGCTCTACTGAATGCTTCCCAATACTGACACAAAACCCGTATTTTTTTCTACAGTTCTTTCTTTGGAGTGAAAAAGGCAAATGGCATATTATATCTGTCATTTTTTTATTGTAACAGAAAAAGGGAATGAAAATAAAACAATCCCAATAATCAACAAAATCATAATAAAAAATTCTGGAGCTTTTCAGTAAACAAAAAGAAGAAAAAGAAAAAAAAAACATTACATTTCTGCTATTTGACATCTTAATAGTCACAGTAGAAATCTTAGCTTGATGCAATGTGCAGTTTTCTAGTAAATCCAGTCAATTATATTATTTAATGTTTTGTAGTCCAAGCACAAATATGGACCTTGCCTCCTCCATCCAAAAAATACCAAGACTGTCTAACATCTAATAAAAGAAGAAATTTATGAAGAATTGCATGTAGTAAAGTCAGTGAAGCATGTCAGTCTCATGTAAGCGAGTATATGGATGCTTATTTCACATGTGTGTTCTTGGTGGCCAATTTTAGCTCAGGATAGAGGGAAAGGAGGGTTGCTGGAGAATGAAACTTAAAGAGAGCAAAGGATTCCTTATGGAGTTATGTCACTGTCTTCAACAGAGCCAGAGGAAAAAGATCTGGCCAGAAAGATGTAGGATGTTGTGGGAGAGCTTCAGGGAAGAAGAAAGCAGCAGACAGAAAACTGTGGAACAACTGAGCTAGAGCAAGTTCAAAACCAGGCAAGGATACAGCTTAGTGCTCTCCCTTCATTTAAGTTGTGGGGATCCTACCTATGTATAGCACTGTGACCACAAAGAAAAAAATAAGTGTCACAGTTAATGTAGATTGAATTGTTTTCTTATAATTATTTTTATACTAATGTTTGTTCCTTTATTTGATGTTTGACAACAATAAGACATTTTCAAAGATTTCTTCATCAGACTTTACCCAATGTATGGAGGCTTTTTATTCTGCACTGTTATGAATATGGGCCATATCTTAGCTTCATCTTTGTTCAATATGTTTTTTCGCTGTTTGAAAACATACCTAATGACACAGTTTGTTGTTAAAGAAAATATATACAAAATTTAAGAAAATTATTAAATAGAAACAAATTATTTTGTCTGTTAAAATTACTAAATATGCACAGCATATTTACACATTTGTTAAAATCATAGAATCATAGAATGGTTTGGGTTGGAAGGGACCTTTAAAGGTCATCTAGCCCAACCCCCCTGCAATGAGCAGGGACATCTTCGACTAGATCAGGTTGCTCAGAGCCCCGTCCAACCTGACCTTGAATGTTTCCAGAGATGGGGCATCTACCACCTCCTTGGGCAATCTGTTCCAGTGCTGTTGCTTGTCCACTTGCCTAAAATGAACTTTAATTCAATGTTTTCTGCCTGATCTATCAGTTCTTTACTGGGCAAAAAGTGACATAAAGCCATGGACGTATGCAAAGCTGACCCAAAGTAATGCAGCCAAGTGTATAGCTCTGTACCGTTAACAGAACCAGGCAACTGTCAAGTATGTGGCAATGGATTAAACCCTTTTGATCCTTGTTAAAAGAAAAAAGAAAAAAAAAAACAGAGAAGAAACAACCGATGTTCTTTGTTTCCCAATGTATCCTCCTCTCCAGTACCTACTTTGGTGATGCATCATTGCTTTATTATAGCTACTTGCCACAGGTGTTGAATTAATACACTCATGAATACTTTTTATTTCATTGCTTACATGAATAATTATTTCTATACTCACAATTTCCACAAGCTTAAAGACATTTTTAAAGCTATGATATGAAATCACTTTTACAAATTGGTGGAGAAACATTGAGCAGCTTGCTATTCAAACCAAAGTCCCAATTTATTATTCATTATGCAAAGTTCAGAGTAAACCCAACATGTTGAGATTAGGTTGAGTTTATACAAATTTCATGAGGTAAATATGAATTCTGAACGTAAAGTTAAAATAACACATTCCCTGTGGAAAAGAGGATCCTGTAGTCGCAAATAACGTGTAGGAAATGGGATGAGGGTTTGGGGTTTTTTTTGCCTAAAGAGGAAAACCACATCAATATTCTGATGAAACAAGTAACTGAAACAATCCTACTTTCATTGTAATCACAGTTACTCAAAAAGAAACAAACAAACAAATGGCAAAATGGACAGGGAAGGGACCTAGAGAGGGTGCAATGGGAGAGTGAGGAATCCTTGTGTGCTGCCCTGGCAGTTTACAGCATGATGCAGAAAAGTGTCCCTGCAGGAACTGGCAGAATCTGTGAAAAGGGGATGAATGCAGCCTACTTGCCGGGATAATTGTATCACACAAAGAGGAATAAATTAAGAAGTTATACATGTGATACACCATCTGTGTCTGTTTTTGTTATTTTCTCCATATACATCTGTTTCTATTCAGCTATAGGGCAACACTCCATCATATTATGCAGACCAGAATAACACAGAAAGTTCAGTTTTGTTGACAAAGGAAACTTCTCTTCCTAAATATATGGTAAACCAGCAGAGTAATTTTTGATCAGTAACCTTTGCAAATCAAAACAAGAGAGTTGATCCAAATATATTCAAATTTTGTTTGATATTTATAACCCTGGATTAAGATCTCTAGATTCCAATATGTAGTTATAACTTGAGTCAGATGCTACACTGGTAGGTGCTTATTTTCTGGTTCCAGCTGGAATGTAACTGAACTCTGGAGAAAAAGAGAAAATAAAATAAAAAAAATTCTACACTATGTACATACAGACGTAAAACCAAAAACAAAACAGAAAGAATGATATATAATTGTATTGATGAACTTTTATGATTTTATGTCTGATCTCTGGTCCTAGTTGAAAATGGAGCTTGAGGACTGTCCCTAGTATCTTTCTCACCTGCTCCTCTTCTGATCTCGAAGCATAGCTTCATAAACTGAACTAGCCAACCAGTACTTGATGTACTTACAGAGTTAGATAATGCCTCAGAGTAGTTTGTCAGGCACGTTCAGAAGTGATTGATGTACCTGTTGCTCATGTAATTTCCATATTAGTTTTTTTCACCCAGATAATTATATATCTGACTAATGATACTTTAAAGTTCTTTAAAGATCTGGTGGTTTTTAGATGCATTTAACAGCTGTAGTATCACATTCAGACGAAGAAGTAGAATCCAGTTGAATGCAAGAGCCTTGCAAACTTGGACAAACAGTGTCTGGTTTGGGATTGCGGGGGAGAGTTACAGCCGCTGTAAATTGCATATATATAAAATAGATAGGGTCCTTTGAACTGTAATTGTGCAAATTGAAATATAGAAATGTGTGTAATGTGGCCTGTTGCCACAAATCAGAAAAGAATTCAGGAGGGAAAAACAAACAAACCAACCCAGCAAATTAAACCTTTTTTTTTTCATTCTTTCAGCCACTGTCATAAATTCGAGATGATGATCCTGTCTAGATGATCCTAGCAAGCTAAACCTACCTGTTTTGTAGTACTCTTTCAAAGACTGATCTCATCCAGATTTTGATATGTTCCTAATGAATAATTAACTTTTTCACAACAATCGCATTCAAAATGTAGTCTGGAGGCACTGTTTAGTTAGTAACTGGATACAAAAAAATTCCATGCTCAGTAGTCTTATTTCGTCACTCCATTTCACTATCCTACTGATTTGTAACATAATTGATTTTAAATCAATGAAAAATCCTAAAAATAATCTGAAAAGACCAGTTATCAAAATATTTGTATGGCTGAGAACCACAAGGAAAGGAGCTGTGACAAGGACTTCAGATGTCAATAGTAAGGTATTTGGATGACTTGCCAGGTCTTGGGCTGATCTTGGGATGTTGCTAGATTCTAGGATGACTTTTTTTTATATATAATAGTTTTGGTTGACTCATTTCCTTCCACAGCAATGCTTACATCTAACAGGGCTCTAGACTGAGAGACAGAATTGTTTCTAAAATGCACATGTTTTTAGGAATGAGAGAACATCTCTGAATAAACACATACCATTGCATTTAAGCAAGACAAAGTATACTGGCCAAGATCTCTTTAAGATTTCCAAAGAAATTCCACTACTTTCCTTGACAAGTTCAGTGCTAACTGTTTTTTCAATTATGTTTTCTAGTATCAATTCTGAATCTTCCTTGCTGCATATTATATTGATTATTTCTTGTTCTACCCTCAGAGCATATGGAAAGCAACCCATCACTGTCTCATTTTTACGGTTTCATATATTTGAATACTATTGTTTTCTCTCAATCATTTCTTTTCTAGAGTAAACAAACTCAGTTCTTTCAGCTCTTTCTTACGGGTCGTATTTTCTAAATCTTTATCATCCTTGATGCTCTCCTCTGTGCTAAATTTCACTTATTGAGTCATTTGTGATTTATAACACCAGAACCTTTCCTGAAATAGTGTTTCCCAGCTGGTAATGAGGAATTTTATGTTTTTCCTTTTTTTTTTCCTCATTCCTAAATATATTTCTCTGTACTTTACAGAATTTCCACTTATTGATTTGGACTATTTCTTCAATTTATTAAGATCATTTTCAATGACAGTGTTGCCTCACATAATTACAATTGTTTCCCAGGTAGTGACATTTACAAATTTTACTTCTTTGCCATTATTCAAACTGTTAGTATTGAATTGCACCATCTTCACAAGAAAATCAAGAATGACCCCACCTAGTACATCTCCTAATATTAATACAAATTACTGATGGAAATTGTTTGGATATGTTTTTTCAGTCAGTGTTGCACCCAGATGAGAGTGAGACATGATGAACTAAATCTTGCAGTCTTTAATCTCATAAAACCAAAGCGAACACCAAGTATAACTTACCTCCAAAGACTGCCAGAGGGAAAAAGGGCTCAAAAAGGAGGAGCATTTGAGTAAAAGCTGGTGAATAAATGATGTGCAGATGTGCTTACTCACTCCAGGCACAGTAAACTCATCCTAAATGAGGGCAATAGCTTCCAATGTAGTATGCCAGAGATAGAAAGCTAGTAAGAATAGAAAACCATATTCAAGAATCTTCTGCTATGTGGTAAGAATTTATTGTCAGTTGAGAAAAAACATAAGACATTTCAGACTTTTTTCTTGTATTGTGAAAAACTGAGCAAGTTTTTAATTACTGTTTATATATATCTATATTCTTGCTAAGAGCTGAAGTAACAGAAACTTTTAGCAAAGCCAGTGAGCCTAGCTATGTTTCCAAGGAAAAGCAAGCAGCAGGCAACCAAGTGGGAGGAACGGCAAAGAGTAGCTAGAGGGAGGAGCTAGCAAAGTGGGACACAGCTAATGCAGAGTAGCAGAGCAGGAAACAGAAGAAGAAATAGCAAAACATGGCTAGACAGACACAAATCATGTAGTTAAGTGAGGAATGCACAGTGTGAAAGGCTGAAGGAAGCCAGTCACACCAAACATTCAGCATCTGCTTAAACTGGACTTTGCTCTCTGGAAGTACTTAATCTGAAGCTGTAAGATGAGTGTACTTCAAGGAAAGGGAAGGAAACTAGCTAGTCTTAACATTTATTTCACTGGAAGAAAGGGCTGTAAACTAGTTATATTCCCTGTATTTTGTTTAGCAATTGGATGTGGTATGTTACCATATTTCTCGACCTTATTAGGATATTTTTTCTCCCTTTAATAAAAACATGTTCTATGAATCAAAACAATTCATACTTGTGCATGATGAAAACCAGCTCACTGAGTATCAGGAAATTTAATTCAATTTTCCTATATTTCTTGGTGGGAGTTGCTCTAACTTTGAGCCTAATCCTTCCTTCTGCCAGTCAAAGGCTGGTAGAATTGCTATATAATATTGCAGAAATTACTACTTGCAGAAAGAGAAACAATAGCCAATTTTGCTAACTTTATCTTACTTTTAATTTTAGTTTATTTTTGGTATCCAGAAATATAGTTCTGGTTCAGAGAGGTATCACAACTCTTCCCTGGTTGAGCTGAATGCTGCATGACATCTTCCACTGGAAGATGAACTATATAAGCAGCTAAAACTTTTCCAATTATAAAGATTTATCTGTCAAAGAAGGTAACCAACGGTAACTCTTTGATGTTGTGGCTGCATTAATATTGGTTTAGGAAAAAAAAAAGAAAAAGAGAGGAAAGGCAGACTTAGACCATTCCAGGCCAATCAAGGAACCTCATTTTCTGGTTTAGTTCTTCTCTCTGAAGGGATTTAAGCCATAGGTATCATCCCAGAGAAGTTTGTTAAAACTAAATTATAAGTGGAAGGAAGTTGGAGGGGGCGTGGAATTAAGTCTCTTTTGTTAACATTGCCGAACTTTGACAGTTTTAGAAAAAGAGTAGAATAAGGCCTTGAACAAAGCTGCCTTACTCCAAGGTAAGTGCTAATTCAGTCACAGGCTGAATAGCTATTCTTAAGTTCCTTTTCATTATCTCAATAACTATATAAATATTTTTCAGAAAGTGAGTTTACTCAGAATCAGAGGAAACTTCAAAGTCACTTAAGATGTGAGAAGCCGTGACTGAAGAAGCATAGAGAAGATAGTAACTTGATTCTTTCAAGGATTCTGTAGTTGCTTTAATGAAAAGGTAAGGGAGGAGGGGTCAGAAATTGTTGCACCTTTTTATTGACACAGTTCTACTTTCAACCTCTGGGTGAGTTTATTACTTCTGGGTTTAATATCCCACTAAATATAGCAATTAGTGGAACAGGATAATGAAGCTTTTATCACCTCAAAACCACTTCTTAAATGGATGAAAAATAGATAACAGTCAGTCTTGTGCATTAAAATTTTCATTGCAAAAATCATTAAGTGTAATTTGAAGTCACGCTCACAGGGTCTGTATTTAGCTTGCTTTTTTTTTCCTGTACTGAGTATATGCTCACAAAGGGGGCTTTCATCATTCATAAGCAGTGTGGATGTTGCAGTTATTCTCTATAAATGACTTGCAAGGGGTTGAACAAGACCAAAAAGGTCTTCTGAATCTCTCCGCAAATTTCTATCCCAAAGACTGATCATGATAATGTAAAATTCACAATTTCTATCATCAAGCATGAGGGAAATAATATATCAGGTTGCTTTCAACCCAGGATTTGTTCCCAGATTGTAGGCTCTGTTACAGACTATTCACAATTCAGGATTGCAAATTACCATTCATAATAATTTTCGAAAGTATTTACATTTCTGAAACACTGGCACTAGTGAATTCATTTACCACTGGTAGTTCACCAAATATCTCAGATAAGAGATTGTTTGTGGAAATAATTCTGAGCTATCCATCAAGAATGACTTAGATAAGGTGGTAGAGTGACTCATGCATATTACTTAGATGCAGAATTAATCAGGGGTCTCCAGAGTAAGTAAGTGTATTCAGTACCAGTAGAAACACAAATTTAGTACCTTGAGAGAGTTTAATAATGGTGGCACCTGCTGCAGGCTCAAGAGTAAGACATAAAAGTACCCCATCTTACATTTCTGTGCCATCAAGCTTCTTCCATCATCTTAAGAAAAAAAAAAAAATTATACAGAGCTGGGACTCTATAAGGTTATAGATGCTTTTATGAGAAATTTAATTATTGACAATTTCTGATTTAGGACCTTGGCTGTTCCTTAATATGTCAGGCACATTTTTATTAGAAAAAATATCTTTCTTACTTGTGCAGCCTACCTAGATACAGGCTACCAAGGACAGCAGCACAGCCTGATTGTTCCTCAGAGGCCTTTTGTGCCTTTTTCATGTGTGTGATCTTGACTAGATTGCCCATTGCACAAAATACAGGCAGAAAGAGTCCATCTTCCTTTTCTAAAAACACATGTGGTTCTATTTTGTATTACACTATGAGATTATTTGACATGAGTATGGTTGCAAACATAGTTTAGGTTTGATCAGCTGCTGGTCACAAAATCAAAGAATGGAATGATTGAGGTTGGAAGGGACCTCTGGAGGTCATCTTGGCCACCACCCGCGCTCAAGCAGGGCACCTAGACATGATGTCCAGGACCATGTCCAGAAGTTTTTTTTAATATCTCCAGGGATGGAGACTCCACAACCTTTCTGGACAACCTGTGCCAGTTCTCAGTCACCCTCACATAAAAAAGAGTTTCCTGATGGAACCTCCTGCGTTTCAGTTTGTGCCCATTGCCTCTTGTCTTGTCACTGGGCACCACTGAAAAGAGCCTGGCTCTGTTCTCTTTGTGCCTTCCCTTCCAGTATTAATAACATTGATGAGATCCCTCCTGAGTCTTCTCTAGGCTGAACGTCCCAGCTCTCTCAGCCTTTCCTCATAGGAGAGATGCCCAGTCCATTCCTCACCTTAATGGTCTTTTGCTGGACTCTCTCCAGTATGTCCATGTCTCTCTTGTAGTGGGGAGCCCAGAACTGGCCACAGCACTCCAGGTATGGCCCACTAGTGCTGAATAAAAGGGAAGGATCACCTCTCTTGACCTCATGGCAATACTTTGCCTAATGCAGCCAGGATACCATTCACATTTTGTCCTGGTTTTGGCTGGGATAGAGTTAACTCTCTTCTTAGTAGCTGGTACAGTGCTGGGTTTGGATTTTGTGTGAGAATGATGTTGATAACACTCTGATTTTTAGTTGTTCCTGAGTAGCGCTTATCTTAAGCCAAGGAGTTTTCAGTTTCCCATGCTCTGCCAGCAAGCAGGTGTGCAGAAGCTGGGAGGGAGCATAGCAGGACAGCTGACTGAACTAGCTAAAGGGATATTCCATAGCATAGAACATCATGCGCAGTATATAAACAGGGGGAGTTGGCCGGGGGAGCAGATTGTGGCTCAGGCATCGGTCAGCGGGTGGTGAGCAATTGCATTGTCCATCACTGGGTTTTTTTCCCCTCCTTTTTTCCCCTCTTTTTTTTTTTTTTTTTGTTATATTCCTTTCATTATTATTATTATTATTATATTTCATTATTATTATTGCTAGTATTATATTTTACTTTAGTTATTAAGCTGTTCTTATCTCAACCCAGAGTTCTGCCTTCTTTCCCGATTATCCTCCCCATCCCGCTGGGAGTGGGAAGGCAGGGGGGAGTGAGGGAGCGGCTGCGTGGTGCTTAGCTGCTGGCTGGGGTTAAACCACGACGCCTTTTTTGTGGCAGGGCACATTACTATCTCATGTTCAACTTGGTGTCCACCAGGACCCCAGGTCCTTTTACGCAAAGCTGCTTTCCAGCCAGTCAGGACCCAGCATGTAGTGGTCCACCGTGAAAAGTTTGTCATGTATTACTGGAAAATAACTGATGTGATCTGTGCACTTTCCCTGAGGTATATACTCCCCAATGACATTTCAGTGCTGTTCATATCACTAATTTCAAGTATCCACAAACTAACAGACAGAATTCACCCTCTTGTGAGAAAAATATAGAAAGGATTGGTTATTCTATAATACTTGTCTCATGAACAAGCAAGTATTTATAACATTTTTCTCATGAACAAGCAGGTATTTAACAAGGTGTAGGCACTTTTACATATAGAAGCCTAAGCTCAAGAATGCAATTTAGAAAAGCCCAATCTAGCTTTTACAGGAAACGACATATCCCAAGGGGGGAAAAGCAATCATCAAACAAACAAAAACAAACAAACAAAACCAAACAAACAAAACCCCACCTTTTGGGGGGCCTAACAGCTATGTCATTGGGAATGCTCAATTGTCAACTACGCTCCTGTCTTTCCTATCTTATTCCTTAGGCACTCATCTCTGCCTAACATCATTGACATTGAGCACTTGTAGCTCCTAGGTCCAAGAGGAACTTAGATATAATGCTCAGGCTGCAACAATGAGAGTTGCGCACACTCTTTGCAACACAGCTTAATGATCAGACCTACTCATTAAGTAGGAGAACTGAGTTCTCTCTCTTAATTGCAATCCATAACTTTCACACTCTACAAACGTTCCTTACTTAAAGATAAAAGCTGATAAGTGGAAGATACTTTTCAATGCACTTGTTAAAGGCACTGAATAACCAGAAATAAGAACATTCTGAAGTCATAAAAATGGGAAGATTAGGTCCTCATTGCTGGGTACAGAAATGAGGAATGAGATACCAGGAATTCTGCTCTCTGGTCTTTTATCTTTGATTGTCTCCCCCCCCCCCCCTCCCCCAGTTTGTTTTGATTTGCTGGGGCTTTCTTGTTTGTTTGTTTGTTTCTCCAGTCATAATTTATGCAAAACTTAAAAATAATCAAGGAATCAAACCCATGTAAATAAACATTCTCACACAGCACATATCCTTACCAATTCATGCCACTGACCAGGTTTGTTCTTATCACTACATCCCTTATCATGTGTTGGTCAGATTTGTATGTTCTGGTTTGTGTCCCTCGGCAGATACCCTTAAAGGAACAGACATTCTCCTTCCACATACCCTGACTCTCAGCTAGTGAACATCATAACTTGCTACTGTCTCCACTTATGGTTTTATTGTAAAATTAAGTTGAGCAAGCATTTAGTGGGAGAAAACTTTATAACCACTCAAGAAGACATAAATCTTTGGGTTAGTAGCAGAAATTTAGCTCAAATTTACTCAGTGTTTGTACATTACTTCCCAAACTGAACTACCAGTATTCTGGGAGGCCATTTTAAACATTTTGAGCTGTCAAAATAGATTGATTCTCATAGATAAGGTGAATTTAGAGTAACTCTTTGGTAGATAGAAGAGTGTTAATCTACAAATAATTAACAATCATAAAAAATAACATGCAAATTGTTTTCTTTCATTCCAATGGATGGGGATGAGGGATGTCACAGTTCTACAAAGACAACTTATTATCAAAGCTTCAGTTAGATTTTCCAACAGTGCATGCTATAAATCTGACTATCAAGTACAGATGATAAACTATCAGGTACACATGATAACTAATAAGTTGCCAGTGCTTCAAATCCAAGAGGCTTTGCCAGTATGTCATATATATATATCAAACTTCTTGGAAACTTTTTGAGGTTAGCTCATACGGTCATGGCTTTAACATGAAGAGAAGATTTAATCTGTCATTTGTAATATTACTGATTTTCTTGGAGAGGTTAGTATCCCATAGTAGATTTGAAGAGCTGAGTACAACAAATTACAACAGTCAAATACATAATTAATCAGAGGTGAAACAGTTAAATTGCAACAGTATGAGAATGTGTAGCGACTGAAATTTAGATCTGCCTTCACTGTAATTGGGATTCAGGCTGCTAGAGTCTGGGTCAATTCCACTATCATCAATAAAAATTTGGAAAAAGAATTGCACTTGACCTATATTAGAGGGCAGGAGATTATGTATAAAACCAGACATTTAATGATATTATAAATCTTCTATAGAAGACATTTAGAGACCAATGATGGGCAGCTTATTGCATTAATTTTGTAGGAACAGAAGTAAAACGGAACAAATTACTCAGAGGAAGTAAAAACAGAAAAAATAAAAAGCAGAAAAATAAAAAGCAGAAAAGTAGAGCATTGACATGCTAATTTCTCTTTTCCTACAATATTTTCTATTCTAATAGACTACAGTGATTTCCAGATAAGAGTCATCAAGAAGAATGTGTGATTATACCAATATCATAAAACAAAGAAAATTAATGCTATTATCTTGATGTGATGATGTTATGTAAGCTTTCTTAACTACTGTAATTATTAAATAAGTAAAATGGTTACAATAGTGGGGAAAAAGAAAAAAACAGCAGAATAAATAACAAAGATTTCAGACCACTGAGAAGATATTAAGCCAAAACCAATATAGATGTGAGTATACTTTCTGATGAAGACACAGACAGTCTCTTGGGTCTTTTCAGTTTTGTAACGAAAACATTAGACATAAAATTTGTTGTAAGCATAGAAAAGATATTTCATTGTGAAGATATGTCATCTAAGCATCTGAATATAAAATTTAGTTTAATTGCTTCATAATTAGATAGTACCACTGTTGTCAAATGTCTTTTGATATGCTGAACAGGAAAACAGCATGGAATCTAAAAAACCTCTGAAATAAACACTGCCAGACCCCTGGCCCCCTTCCTCTGCCTCCCAAAAACTCAAGAGGTTACTTTTTCTCAGTCATTTTTTTCATTTAAAAAAAAAAAAAATTAAAAGGGGAATCCCAGCAACAACAACAAAAGGTTTTCATTTGTTGAATGTGAAAATTTATTTGAATACATTGAAAGTGCAGTTCCAATCAAGAAAAATTCATTCCATTTGGATTGCTTATTCTCTGAGAAAAGAAATAAGACCTCACTGAAAAGCTGAATCTTTTTCTGCACTTGAATATATTGTTTGCTGGAGCATTTGTCACATTCCTGAAACAGTAATTGGATGTTCAGTTGCTTTTGTTTATAACTTACTATTTGTTTTTCGTGTACACTTAAGATATGTTCAGGATTAAACCCTTCTATTACTCATTAACCATATACAGAAAGAAAAGAAAGTACTTTTTTTTTCTGAAAAAGCTTTTGACCATGTTGTTATCTCCTTATCCATCGCTTGTTTTCTCTAGTTTTAAAACATCACCGTATCAGCTACTGAGAGTATATGGTAACTTTTTTATTAGTGTGTATTTATGTATATTTAATAGACTGTAGTGACTGATGATCTCTTTTCTTTTCTGGAAATGTGGTTTCTACACTCTTACTTTTGTTCCTGAAATTCTAATTACTCATTTTTTTGTCGATCTAAAACTGAACAGGAATGCTACGTGTTATTCCTAGGCTTTGTGATGCTACTTAGTTTTATGTGCTGTTCCACTTTCTGTTCAACTTACAGAACTTTCTTCTGAACATGGCCTGCAGTCAGCAATTTATGTGTTGGCCAGTGATCTGCAAGATAAATGTCTTTCATAACATGTTTTGACTTTTACAATTTTACAAATTCCATTCCCTGAATCATCTTGCATCTTGCAAGTGTTAATCTAGGAAGTAAAAAACTTCAGGCACTTACTATTTTAGTTTTTCAGCTTTGAATCCCTTCTAATGGCTTGCTTCTGAATAGGTTTGCAAGATATATTTATCTTCTGTCCTTTAGTAATAGAGTTGGCTGTAGGAAATGAT
Organism: Gymnogyps californianus; assembly: GCF_018139145.2. Taxonomy (NCBI): domain Eukaryota; kingdom Metazoa; phylum Chordata; class Aves; order Accipitriformes; family Cathartidae; genus Gymnogyps; species Gymnogyps californianus. The sequence continues at coordinate 482 of NW_026114145.1, read as the reverse complement.
GCTTTTTACCCCTCCATCAGTTTTAAGCACACCGATTCCATTTTCTTGTTATGGGTATCCTAACTTTGTTATTACCATCACAAATCAAATAATTTCCTACTTATATCTATGTATATACAGTAGAATTTTCTCCATTACAACTCTGATACATAGCTTAGCAGGTCATACAGAATAAGACTAGGAAGCAGTTTTAGCATAACACACTTACAGTCTCCAAAACAAAAAAGCAATCAAATAAAAATGAGATAAATCCAAACATAGAGCATGTCATAAGTTATCTGCAACCCTAGCCACAACAGTAGTTGTTAACAAGTTTGAATTGACATAAGTTAATGTGAACTTTCCTACATTAATCTAACATCCAGATTAATTCATTTTTACTGTTAGTCACTAAAAAAAGTTGAATTTAACAAAATCCATATTATAAATAGTCTAACAGCTTACCCTTAATATAAGTCTAAAGCAAAAGTGAATTTGCTGAC
>NW_026114144.1:0-39873 GCF_018139145.2 Gymnogyps californianus | reverse complement strand
GCCTATGTATGTATGCCCCCACCGCAGCGGCCCGACGAATACCGCCAAGAGGAGCCAGGCAACGCGACAAAGGGCTCCAAGAGGAGATGGAGGGCACGCTGAAAGGCCCCCGGGCTGGCGCCCTGAAGGGCTCCAAGAAGAGCCGGGCGTTGTGATGAAGGGCTCCTCCGGGGCGGGGCGATGAAGGGCTCCTCCGGTGCAGCGCGATCAAGGGCTGCTCCGTGGCAAAGATGATGATGAACTCCTCTGGGGAGGCGCGGTAAAAGGGCTCCTCCGGCGCGGTGCAGTGAAGGCTCCTCCGGGGCTCAGCGATGAGGGGCTGCAAGGAGAACCGCGTGGCGTGATGAGCAGCTCCTCCGGGGTGGCGCGGTGCGATGCTGAAGGGCTCCTCTGGGGAAGGGATGATGATGGGCTCCTCCGATGCGGCGTGGTGAAGGGCTCCTCCGGGGTGGCGTGGTGAAGGGCTCCTCTCGGGCGGCGCGACGAGGGGCTACGAGAAAAGCCACGCAGCATGATGAAGAGCTCCTCTGCAGCGGCACGGTGAAAGGCCTCCTCCTGGGTGGTGTGGTGAAAGGGATGCAAGAAGAGCTGGGCAGCACTGACAAGAGCTCCTCCGGCACAGCCATGTCCATGGGCTCCTCCGGTGTGGCGCAATGATGATGGACTCCTCCGGGGCAGGGATGATGAGGGGCTCCTCCGGCGCGGCACGACGACAGGCTCCTCTGAGGGGCTGCTCTGGGGCGGCACAAGGAAGGGCTGCAAGAAGAACCGTGCGATGCGATGAAGGGCTCCTCTGGGGTGGGGCGGTGCAAAAGGGCTCCTCCGGGGCAGCGTGGTGAAGGGCTGCGCGGTGAAAGGGCTCCAAGAAGAACCAGGCAGCATGGTGAAGGGCTCCTCTGGGGCACAGTGATGGTGAAGGGCTGCTTTGGGGCGGTGCGATGAGGGGCTGTAAGAAGAACCGCGTGGCGTGATGAGCAGCTCCTCCGGGGTGGCGCGGTGCGATGCTGAAGGGCTCCTCTGGGGAAGGGATGATGATGGGCTCCTCCGATGCGGCGTGGTGAAGGGCTCCTCCGGGTGGCGTGGTGAAGGGCTCCTCTCGGGCGGCGTGACGAGGGGCTACGAGAAAAGCCACGCAGCATGATGAAGAGCTCCTCTGGCGGCGGTGAAAGGCCTCCTCCTGGGTGGCATGGTGAAAGGGCTCCAAGAGCTGGGCGCCAGTGAGAAGAGCTCCTCTGGCGCAGCATGATGTCAATGGGCTCCTCCAGCGAAGCATGACGATGATGGGCTCCTCCAGGTCAGCGCAATGATGAAGAGCTCCTCCGGGGCAGGGATGATGAGGGTCTCCTCTGGAGTGGCGCGGTGCAGAGCTTCAAGAAGAGGTGCACATCACGATGAAGAGGTCCTCCAGGGCTGCGCGGTGAAAGGGCTGCTCCACGGCAGCACAGTGAAATGGCTCCAAGAGTGGCCAGGTGGTGCGGTGAAGAGCTCCTCTGGAGCAGCACGACAACGAGGGACTCCTCCAGGGTGGTGCGATGATGAGGGGCTTCAAGAAGAGCCGTGTGGTGTGGCAAAGGGCTCCTCCGTGTCACAGATGATGATGGGCTCCTCCGGGGCAGGGACAATGATGGGCTTCAAATAATGCCGGGCAATGAAGCACTCCAGAAAAAAGGAACGCAGTGAAACACTCAAAAAACACCAACCGGGGAAGCACCCAAAAAAGCTGGGCAGGGAAGGACTCCTCTGGGGCCACGCAGTGATACCACCAGGGTCTTGTGGTGATGCACTCTAATAAAAGCTTGATGATGAAGCACTGCCAAAGACATATACAGTGAAGCTGCCCAAAAAGTCCAGGTGGTGAACCACCCCATAAAGCTAGGCAGTGGAGGAACCCAAAAAAGCCACCCGGTGAAGGACTCTAGAATAGCTGGGCATTGAAGCGCTCCTCCAGGGCCACGTGGTGATGCACTCCTCACATGCTTCAAAACTGTTGTGGGTAGTCCTAGAAAACAACAGTGAAATAGTTATTTTTATTCTCATTCTGAAATTCCCAGCCAACAACTGTACAACATTCCTGTCATTCTTCTAGAGAGAATAATTCCTAGCAAGTTGTGTGAAAGTTCTTGAATGCATTCAAATTCATCATCTCCTAGGTGTTCCTGGGAATTCCTCATTTCTCACTGGTTTTGCTGTGCTAAAGAACCACACTGCACATTCCCAGAATGGAAACACTGCCTGTGTTTAGCTGGACTACACCTGATGGGGACACAAATGCCAGATCTCTTCCCAGACCCCTGCTATTGCACAGGGATTAGTCAACTCTGCGGGTAACCTCTCTTAATGCTTCCTAGAGAGCTTTCATCCTTCACAGGTGGCACCTGTATAGGGGCACAACCCACTTCTCTGCCTTTGAAGAAACCTGCAACTCATAGAAGGCCCTTTATGGCTGAGATACAAGGCACCTCCCAAAACATTCCCCTCAGCCCCTTCAAATGACCACCTGGAGAGCTCCTATTTCACCCAGGAGCCACTTCTCTGCTCCTGTTGTCACTCTCACCTCGCCCTCACTGTTCGCCCGCTACACAAGAGATACACAAGCAGCACAAATTCCACATCTGTGTCATCTCAGAAGACTCAGCTGAGCTCCCCAGGCTGAAGCTAGACAACATTCAGACAGCAGAGACTCTGCATACGGGCAAAAGGTTTTGGACTATTTCCTGTTTTCCATCGGTAGGTTGAGTAGAATTTGACAGTATGTTTACTGCATATGCTTGGAAAAGCTTTGCTGAGTTTTTTGTATCTGTGAATGGGGCATTAACAAGAGAATATGTATTTTACACCTTGCTTAGTTGAAGCTTTTTTCATTTTGTTTACATTATATGTAGGTAGTACATATTCTACATACAGAACACGTCCTGCATTGCCTGAGTGAGGCAATTTTTGTCTGGATACAGACAGCTAGGACATCATCTGGATAGATTTATGTACACAGAATCTACACAAAAAACATGCAGCAAGTATATACAGAATACATATGGACAGACATATAGAGATAGATGTAAATATATACACACACACCACGACACAGTCTATACAGACACGATATACTCTATATCCAGGAAGAGAAGCCTCAGCTGCTCTCACCTCGCTCAGGCTTTTTTTTCCTCTCTGTATTTGGAAGATACATATCTATGCATAAAAAAGCATACACACACAGGATGCACAACCATGTTTTCCTATCTGTAGATGCACTCTATACACAGAACACATACATAAAACATACAGAATATACATACAGTTTGTAAATTGCATACATACTACATAAAACAGATAGGTGAGGCGAAGCTACACTTTTCTGCCTTTATATTAAATATATACTGTCTCTACATGGAACATATACATTTTCAAGGCCAAGGGAGGAAGTGCATTTCTTTCTGTGTGTGCAATGTATGCTGTCTTTACTTGGAACACATGCATATGAATACACATACTTTACATGCAGACATACACAGAGAGGGAGGCAAGGCATTGTTTTTCTGTCTGCATAGAGCACATGTACTGTCTGCATATAGACTGTAGTCATTCTGTGTGTAGATACAAACATGAGTCAGGTCGTCTCTGCTTAGAGAAGATAGCCTCTTTCTATAGAAGACAGAGATCCATACAGCAGTGCTTTTCTGTCTGTACACAGAAGTGATCCAATCTACAAAACAGACAGGGCTGAAAATAGGATTTTGTTTACCTCTATAGAATACATTCTGTGCGTAGCACATACACAGATAGGACAGGAAGGCTTTTCAGTCTATAAAGAATACAGCTTATCCATATGCAGAATACACACAGACAAGGTGATGAGAGGCTTTTCTGTCTGCATAGAGAATATATGTGCTAAATATACAGGTACATAGAAAAGCCATGCCTCACCTACCTCTACATCTAGTATCTAACATCTGTGTACGCACGACATGCCAACAAGGGGAGGCTTTTCTGTCACTATACAGACTACGCACTGTCTTCCTCAAGACTACACATGGACAGGCAAAGCCAGACTTGGTTTATCAGTATGTAGCATGTAACAGGATATACTCCACCTATAGAAAAGAGACAGTGAGGCTTTTCTCTCCGGATATAGACTATATTCCATCTGTAGATAGACTGTATGCAGCCAAAACATGTCTTTTCTGTCCAGTCATAGACTAGATACCGCGAAGGCAGGGCTTTTTGCAAAGGTTGCTTATACAGTATACACTGGCTGTATAGAGAATATAAAACAACAGAAGGGTGAGGTGCGGCAATACCTTTCTGTCACCATACAGACTATAAAATGGCTGTACAGAGAATATATGTGGAGAGCACCACACATCACTTTCCTGTCGGGACACAGAACATATTCTGGTTACAGAGCAGAGATGGGCCAGGTGAGGCAGGGCTTTTCCACGCACCTGCATGTGAAATCTAGGCAGACTGGAGGGTGAAGGGGAGCGGTCTCTCTGCACATCAGGCACATTCTGCCTATAGAAGCACACAAACAGGTGAGGTGAGGCTTTTCTCTTTGCAGAGCAAAGACTTGGTGCACACACGTAGTACGGGGCTCTTCTGCCTGTATGTGGAATATAGCCTGTCTATAGACCAGAGAGATGACTCTGTACTTAGAAAATATACTGCTCATCTGTACAACAGACCCAGAGAGGCAGGGGAAGGTGGGCTGCTCCTGCGTGTACACAGGTGACACGCTCTTTCTAGAGCACAGGCAGAAGGGTGAGGCAAGGCAAGACTTCTCTCTTCGTTTGTAGAATACATCCTGATGGGCTGGGGTAAGCAGGGCAGGCCTTCTCCATTGCGTGCACACGTGTGCAGGGAGCTTCCACCCCAGCCACGTCCTGCCTTCCTTTCCTCCCATCCCCCACCTATCTCCCAGGCATCCAAATGGATACCAATGACATCAAGCACGATCCAGGGGGAAGGGCCTAGGGCCCTGGCAGTATTCTCCTCAGGAAGGCGCAAATAGGAGCAAACACATCCTGCTGCTTAACACCATCGGGCTGGTGGTACAGTCAGGGCTTCAGCTCCTATGACCACAGGACCCTTCCTTGAGGAACAAGGACTGCTGGCCCAGGGACAGGGCATCCTTCACTCAACAGGCAAGAGAGTGTCTGCTAGCACTGCAGACAGGACTACACTTCAAGCAGAGAGCCACATACAGCAAAGGGAAAGCACGTTTCCCCAGGACAGCTCTCTCGAGACAACTCAGGCGTGATATTGCTCTGCGAGGGTCCACAACAACTGCAAACCTTGCTACGGGCCTCCCCAATGGGAACAAATGTTTCTTGCTTGTTTTTCCCCTAATGCAAGATGCTACCACAAGCGCCAGATATGACACTGTATGTACCAAGCAGAAAGGGGAATCCCTCCACCCTACCAAGTGAATTAACCTTGGGAAGGCAGAGAGGAAGGAACCAAGGAGATTACCCTTCAGGAATGCAATAAACTTCAGAGACAACAGGCTGATCTAGGAATATAGGTGAATTTCTATGACATGCGTCAAGTGGAAGGTATTTTTGTCTTGGTCGCTTCCCACTTTTGAGCAAGAAGTAATGCTTTTCAAAGCAAACAGTATTCTACAATAATCTGAGGTGCTGCTAAATTTCTCCATTTCATGTGGCTGGGTGCAAACAGACCTGTCAGACAGACAGACAGACAGGAGGTGTCAGGTACCGGTACCTGGAGGATATGCACATACGAAAAGCTAGAAGGGAGAACAGGCTACACTTGGCTTTCAGTCAGGTAAAGGAATCAAACGCCTGGCTTTGCAGGGCAAGGCTGCAGCAGCGGGGTCAGAGTGTGAACATGAGGTACCGCTACGCTAGCTTCTGAAATCTGGACTAGGTGTCAGCTAAGCGAGGCATTCGTTTCTACCAAGTTTTGCTTCCGTTCAACTGTTCCCCTTCAGAATACTCTTTCTTTGCAACTTGAGTTTCTTACCTGAAGCTGGAAAGTCACCTAAGAACTGCTCCCAGCTGTACAGAGCAAAGAAGCCGACTTGGTGACCCGTCTGCCTTAGTCTCCTCATCTTACTTGCAAGCTCGTCAGAAGATGCTGCAAGAGACAAGCTCCATTACTACAGCCCGTTCCAGAACAAAAATAAAGCAGGTTCATTTCTGGGCTGCTGAACACCAGAATGCAGCAAATTCTGCAAATGGGTACTTAGAGGGAAAGCAACGAGCAAGCCAGTGCACTTTAGACTAGACCCTACAAGACTTTCATGCATATGAGGGCGGGGGGGGCCTCTCGGAAAGCGAGTCCCCTCCTCCCTCTGCAAGCAGCAGGGATGGAAGAGCAGCAGGCACCCACAGCACAAGCAAAGACACCTTTGTGACATCGTTCTGAAAAGATGACTCCACACCACCTTTTCAGTCAAGCACCACAAAGCTGGGCAATGCCACAATTAAGCCTGCTCAGGCAGCTCCTGCTTGGCTCGGGGGTGATGTACATGGCCATAGGTATTTCCCAAGCCAGGACCCTTCTCCCCACATCCAGCACAGGATGACTGGAGCTCCCCGAGCACAAAGCCCTTGGCTGCCTTCTGCCCCCCAGCGTAGCTCAGTGCCTGGGCCAGGCTTCATTTATTCCACACAAATAATTCTGTCTGAAGGAAAAGTTTTGAATGTGCTTGCATTTATGAACCTTCTTACCTGCCCCTTGTCTCACTACTAAAACAACTCTGTTAGTTTCCCAATGCCAAGGGGGGTGGGGGGTATGTAATGACCTCTTTTGAGGTGGAAACTGGCAGCACCTCAGGTCCCCAGCCTCCAACTCCAGTGCTCAGCCTCTGCACTGCTGGGACCTCAGGCTTCAAACAAACACCCATTGGGACACCCATGCTCCACAGCCTGGAGCACACTTGGTGCCTGTTGCAGCACCGGCTCCTCACGGCAGGGCCGGGCACAGGCTCCGCACCTCTAGGCAGGCTGCCCGCCGCCTGCTTCCCGGAGGAAAGCGGCTTTCTCCCCTCGCCAATACCTCGGGACAAGGTGTCCGCTCCCCGGCAGTCCTCCCCGAAAACACCCTCCTCCTCAGGGCTGCGCCGCTCCGGCAGCTCCGGCCCGCCGGCAGCTCCACACGCAGCGCCCCGCGCCGGCGGCCATTGCCCTCAACGCCCCCTCTCGCCTCGCGCCGGCCGTTACCGCCCGAAGCTTCCCGAAGCTGCGCGTGCCCCCGGGGGGAGGGGAGGGGAGGGAGCGCCGGGGGAAGCGGGGCGCCGACAGCGCCGGCCAGAGGCGAGAGCAGCCCGGCAGAGCTTCCCGCCAGGCAGCGCCCACCTGCAGCTGTGGCGGGAGCAGGGGAGACAGAGCAGCACGAAAGCCAGAGCCCGCCCCAGGGACGGGCCCCGGGGGCAAAGCCTGACAGGGCAGGGCAGGGAAGGTAAGTCCAGCGGTGGCAAGTTCTGCCCAGCCCCGACGGCCCTCACCTTAGCTCCAGCCCTGGCCAAACCTCACCTGAAGCCAAGCCTGGGGCAAGCCCCAGCCCTCAGCTACAGACCTGCTCTGGCCCCTGCCTGGGGAGGTCTCGCTGAGGCAGCTCTGCCCTGACACAGCCCGGCTCCAGCCAGGCCCTGGGCACGGCCTCCAGGCCGGCTCTCCTGGGACAGGATGGGCCAAGCCTGGCCAGGCCCTGCCTCGCTGCTGCGAGGGCAGCTTCCCCTAAAGGGGCTCCACATGTTGAGCAGGGGAGCTCAACAGCCCCAGCTGCCCGCAGGGAGGCCCTGCCTCCCCTCACCGGGGCAGGACCTCGGGCAGGGCAGGCAGAGGCACCCCTGGTGATCACCCCAGCCTCTCCTACAACAGAGCGCTGTCCCATTGGGACACCTCTGGGCGTGGCCAGTGGTGAGCGCCCCGGAACCCATTGCTAGGCAACAGGGCCGGCAGCCCCAGCTGGCCCTGGGGCTCCTACCCGTCCCTGCCCGTCCCTGCCCATTCCCATCCCTTTCAGCAGCCCCGGACCAGGCTGGGCCGGGCCAGGCCAGGATGAGCCGCCCGGTGCTGCCCGTCCCGACACAGCCCTGACACGGGGGGGAGCAGGAGGGCTCAGGGCTGCAGGGAGGGCTGAGGCCATGCACAGCTCGGTGCAGGAGTGGTGAGGCCTAGTCAATGCCAGGTTTGGTTCCCCTTCAGCTCCTTCCCCTGAGAGGAGCCTGTTCACAACAACAAGACGGGCAAACAAGCCAGTCAAAAAACATGGCATGGGTGTTGTAGAGGGTACCACATCCACAAAGTCCTCCTCACCGTTGACTGGCAGCCACAAAGCGGACAGTGGCACCTTCACCCTGCTGCAGAGAGAGAGGGGGTTCACCCAAGCCCTGTAATGGTCATCTGTGTCAGTATCAACAACATCCATGTTGACTCCCTTGAGCAAAAACATCAAGAAATAAACTTGGAATAAACTTCGTAAAACTCCATACTTGAGCATATGGAAATCTCTTCTTCCCTTGTTGTCCAGACACAACTTTGGTTCAGCACAGGCAAAATACCTGTTGTGGGAACCACAAAGACAGTGTCTCGTTGATGCCTTGTCTAATAGACATAATAATAACCAGTTAAAGTGTTAGAGGAAAAAAAAAGATTCAGAAGCCATCTGTTAATCTCTAAAACACCCCACGTATATAAATTATGATCTTTGTTGAGCTCTTTGAGATCTGCTGATTACAAGTGCAATACAAAAGTTAAGGATTTCACCCTTCTAACAACAAATATGAGTAATTTAGCACTGACACAGGGAAAATACTACTCAAAAATGCCACTGATGTGCAGGTTTCACTTCAACTTCCTGCAGATCTGGATCTTCAGAGTTTCAACAGCTCTGGAAAGTTTCCACATTCTGATATTTCCCAGATTTTGATCTTTCACACCACAGGCATGTCCTTCGGCAGTGCCGAGTGTAGAACAGCCCCAAGGAAAACCCGGGCGCAAACCCCAGCTGTCTGAGGGGTTGCCGCAAAGAGCACGGCCTTTCCTCAGGGCTGAATTTAACGGGGTGACTTTATGGCAGTTTGGCCAGTAGTTGCTACAGACAAAGGGAACTGTGGCCAGAAGGGTTTCTTCCAAATTGGGAAAGGATGTACAACAAAGTGGAAATAATGGATATTCTTTTCTTTGGAGGATGCAACTGTCATTTCTGTTGAATCTTGCTAAAACTGAGGCTATTATACCTGGAAGAGCTGGGTGGGGCTGGTTAAAACTTCCAGCCTCCTGAGAGAGAGGGGCAGGTCTGGCTCCATGGCAGAGGGGTTTAGGGCATCAGCATCCCAGTGGGAAGACAGGAATGAGAAAAGATGAAACAAAAGCTGCAGGAACCATGAAAACAAATGCTCCTACCTAACGCAATCCCACAGGTTTCTGAAAAGGTGTGTCTGTGGTCCAAGTACGTACACCAGCCCCACAGGCCCCGCGTGGTTCAACCATGTCCCCAGAGCAACATGGTTTTTCATGGAAGTATATTGAAAAATTGATTATTAAGAGGGAGCAATAAAGAAAAATTCAATAAAATTGGAAATTAATTTAAAAATTAAATCACATTAACTAATGACTTAAATTTCAATACCCACAAAAAAACTCGAAGAAATAAATTATCCAAGATTTAATACGTATTCATGCAATCACAACAAAAAATAACAACAAAGGGGGAACTGTGAGAAAGGAGCTACATGTCCTCATTTCGTGTGGCTGGGTGCAAACAGACCTGTCAGACAGACAGACAGACAGGAGGTGTCAGGTACCGGTACCTGGAGGATACGCACATAGGAAAAGCTAGAAGGGAGAACAGGCTACACTTGGCTTTCAGTCAGGTGAAGGAATCAAACGCCTGGCTTTGAAGGGCAAGGCTGCAGCAGCAGGGTCAGAGTGTGAACATGAGGTACCGCTACGCTAGCTTCTGAAATCTGGACTAGGTGTCAGCTAAGCGAGGCATTCGTTTCTACCAAGTTTTGCTTCCGTTCAACTGTTCCCCTTCAGAATACTCTTTCTTTGCAACTTGAGTTTCTTACCTGAAGCTGGAAAGTCACCTAAGAACTGCTCCCAGCTGTACAGAGCAAAGAAGCCGACTTGGTGACCCGTCTGCCTTAGTCTCCTCATCTTACTTGCAAGCTCGTCAGAAGATGCTGCAAGAGACAAGCTCCATTACTACAGCCCGTTCCAGAACAAAAATAAAGCAGGTTCATTTCTGGGCTGCTGAACACCAGAATGCAGCAAATTCTGCAAATGGGTACTTAGAGGGAAAGCAACGAGCAAGCCAGTGCACTTTAGACTAGACCCTACCAAGACTTTCATGCATATGAGGGCGGGGGGGGCCTCTCGGAAAGCGAGTCCCCTCCTCCCTCTGCAAGCAGCAGGGATGGAAGAGCAGCAGGCACCCACAGCACAAGCAAAGACACCTTTGTGACATCGTTCTGAAAAGATGACTCCACACCACCTTTTCAGTCAAGCACCACAAAGCTGGGCAATGCCACAATTAAGCCTGCTCAGGCAGCTCCTGCTTGGCTCGGGGGTGATGTACATGGCCATAGGTATTTCCCAAGCCAGGACCCTTCTCCCCACATCCAGCACAGGATGACTGGAGCTCCCCGAGCACAAAGCCCTTGGCTGCCTTCTGCCCCCCAGCAGTGTAGCTCAGTGCCTGGGCCAGGCTTCATTTATTCCACACAAATAATTCTGTCTGAAGGAAAAGTTTTGAATGTGCTTGCATTTATGAACCTTCTTACCTGCCCCTTGTCTCACTACTAAAACAACTCTGTTAGTTTCCCAATGCCAAGGGGGGTGGGGGGTATGTAATGACCTCTTTTGAGGTGGAAACTGGCAGCACCTCAGGTCCCCAGCCTCCAACTCCAGTGCTCAGCCTCTGCACTGCTGGGACCTCAGGCTTCAAACAAACACCCATTGGGACACCCATGCTCCACAGCCTGGAGCACACTTGGTGCCTGTTGCAGCACCGGCTCCTCACGGCAGGGCCGGGCACTGGCTCCGCACCTCTCGGCAGGCTGCCCACCGCCTGCTTCCCGGAGGAAAGCGGCTTTCTCCCCTCGCCAATACCTCGGGACAAGGTGTCCGCTCCCCCGGCAGTCCTCCCCGAAAACGCCCTCCTCCTCAGGGCTGCGCGCGCAGCTCCGGCCCGCCGGCAGCTCCACACGCAGCGCCCCGCGGCGGCGGCCGCTGCCCTCAACGTCCCCCCTCGCCTCGCGCCGGCCGTTACCGCCCGAAGTTTCCCGAAGCTGCGCGCGCGCGCCCCCGCCCCCGGGGGGAGGGAGCCCCGGGGGAAAGATGTCACGACAGGATAAGAGGGAAGAGGAGCAAAGAAAAATTAAAATAAATTGAAAATTCATTAATTTAATTTAAAAATGAAATCACATTATTTTAACTAAACAATTAAATTTCAGTTCCCTCTCAAAGAAAGTCATTATCCAAGAATTCATGTGTATTCAGGCAATCACTACCAAAAATGACAACAGAGAGGGGCCTGTGCAAAAGGAGCAACAAATCAGTTTTGTCCTCTGACAGCATAACACCTTGTCAAGGGCAGGTACCTGGATGTGGACTCCAGAAAGCCTCCACACCCTCTCACCTGATGTTCCCATAAACATGCTAACAGGGTTAGTCTCAATCAAATGACTGACAGTTGATGGAAAACCACTCCCAGAGTCATGCTTGGGCTGGGGTCTCCTGTTAATTCTCATCTGAAACAGTATCCGTTTCTGAGGATCACCCTTCAAGAAAGATACACGCCAATTAGAAAGCACCAAGAGACTACTACCAAGAAGGATCAGGGTTTCAGGAAGCATGGTTTCATAGGATTAATCATAGGGTGAATGGACTTCTTGTTTAATGTCAGGTAGAGAAGGCAGAAGAGAGCTGTGTAAGGGCCTTTAAATATGTAAAAGGATGCTACAAATAAAGGAATTAACTTCTGTCCATGCTCTATGTTGAGGGCAAGGAGGAATGGGCTTTAAATGAAGCAAAGGAAATGCATTTGAGGTGTTATGGAACAAGAATTCAGAGGTGGTTTGAGAGGTCTATGGTATCATGAGTTAAAAGAAGGAGGAATTACAGTTTGCATCTCATAACACAAGGAACAGAGAGCTTGCACATCTTAGCCATCTTATGAAAATAGATGGGTACCCTCTAAGGTGACCGCTGAAGAAGAGCACTTCTTATTCACTTCAAGTACAGCATTTCAAAATACTTTTTGGGGGGAGGGGGTGGTAAAGATTTCACCAGTCTATTTTTTTCAGGGCTAATAAGCATACATAGGCTACATGGTGAAATGTAATACTCTGCCTTTTGGAGGCAATTGGCATAGATGGTCAGTATGTGCCTTTTATTATTTCACTAATATATTTACAGAATAAACTATAGCCAGAGTGAGTGTAATCATAGGACTATCTCTAGACTCAGCCCACTAAGTTGTGGTGCATTCCTGACTCACTGAAAAAAACACTGGGTGACTTGACATTTGAGGGTCTGCTGAGTGTCTGGGTAGTCTCAGCTGTACCTCAGAGTAGTTTTGATCAATATTCTAATATCCTAGAGTTACAAGTTCATCCCTTCAGAAAAATAAAAATATATCCTGCTGTTAAGGAAAGAATACAAGAACAGGAAAATAGGCTTAAACAGAGAGAACTTCAGTCTACCAGCATAGAGCAGCTCGATTACGGCTTTGACTTTCCCAGTGTGCTGCTTTGGTCATACATAGTTTTTTCAGTCCTGATGTATCAGTAATAAAACTTGATCTATCATGCAAAACCAAGAATTACTTCTAAATTTGCTTTTGTGATTACATATCTGACTGGGAGCCTCCAGTGATAAAAAGCTATTTCTACTTTCAAAGTAAAGGCTAGTAGCTCCTGAGAGCAGCTTAAACAGCCATTCACAAAATAATGCTATGATACAGATGCTTCAGCTTGAGGAAGGTTACAGTCACAGAAGTCATCAGACACTGTAAAAAACACCAACTAGATTCCTTTTGTATGAAATAGCTTTAGCAAACACTAAGCCACTGGCCAACAGAAGCTGATGTTTTCCAAATTCGGAACAGTTGCCCATCGTGAATGTTTGTATTTTTGATATCTACAATTTTTGAGAGAAGCTTCTGACACATAATTGGCAAAAGATGATCCTGCACCCAAAAGCAGCCCAATGCCAGTTTGCAGCAACAGCCATTTTATTTTAAGCAGAGAACATTTTGCCACCCACTGAAAAGCTGGAGAGTATTTGGATGTCTGTTTTCAACCATGATTGGGCAGATGTTCACAGGGGAGCCAGAGCCACACAAGAATGCTTCCCCTGCTGAATTTCAGGATTGTGTCCAAAAGAGTGCCAAATTCACATGGCTCCAGTCATCTGTCCTGAAACATACTAGAACTTTTTAACTTACTTTCTTGAAAGCTCAGGAAAGTTGTGAACACACCGAAGGCAGGATCTTCCGACAAAGTCTTTAGAAATCACAGAGACAGTTACACATTTTTCCCACAGTATGTTACAAGTTTAATTGTGCAAAATACAGTCATCAAGACTTCAGCTTTGTTGTGAACTTAACACAATTCCAGTGATGTACAGGCATGGAAAGAGGTACTACTGTAATTAGCGCAAATACACCATAATTGTTGTTGAGACAACCAAGTGGTTCAATACTAAGATACTGTTCTCAAGTGATTTAGACAACCTGTATTTAACTACTGTACATCAAGAGAATCAAAGAAATGACACCTAAAAGGAAAACAAGTAGCAGGCTAATGAAGTTTAAGACTGCACTAACTCAAAAGAATGATTTAGACAGATTCCCCAGTGATGGCCAAGAATTAGTCTGCGATCCTGCAGGTGTGAAGTGTAACTCCTCTTCATTCAACACAGTATATATTGTGTTTCAGCAAAACAAAAGGCTTTCCTAATGCCAATATTTCTCTCAAGCACAGGAAGACGAAGCATTAACAACCTTTAAAATTGTATTTCTAACTAGGAGACGTCAATGGTGTTGCAAAAGAAAAAGATGAGGGAAAAAAACCAAAAAACTTTCAGAGCTCAGTCCTCTAGCTCCACTGTTTAATAAAAGAAAATACTCCCACCAAAATAATACATATGGAAAAGAAAGGCATTGCTGAGTCCCTTGGCCCCATTAAGATCTTCCTGTAGTGCCTACATCACTGAAGAAAAAACAGTTTTCAAAGCAATTCCTCTCCCTGCACATCCATGTTTTAACACAACCACATTGGACATTCGTAATGTTCTGTGCAGCTACTTTTTGGTCTTAACAAATCTACATGCTTCTTGCAAAAGTGTTTCAACATCTTCGTTATCCTTGTCTTCTGAACTTGGTTCCCAGTCAGAGTCTTCATCAGTAGCTTCGCACTCCTCTTCCTCATCGTCTATAAAGCTGTCATTAAGGTCATAATCATTTGGTTCATCATCATTGGCACCGTCTTTCTCCACAGTCCTTTTTCCTGTTGGGACAAAAATGTCATATATTCATGAATCATAAATACAGAACTAAAGAGACCTTCCAGAGATCATCTAGTTAGTCTCTCTCCTCAAGAAGAGAAAGAATCAACCAAAGCACTCTACCCAATGCTGACAATTTTGGGTTTCATTTTCAAGACTCTCATGAAAAGCTGTACCATCTCTCTCTGACCCCTACTGCAGCACTTACCAGTCTGATCACTTAGAAAGTTTTCCATACTGGCTTTTCTTCCAGCACTTGGAAAACAGTATCAGGCCTCTTCTGATAACATCATCTGATATCAGAAGAAAACAGTATCAGATAATGTCTTCTGATAACTCTCCTTTCCTTAAGGAGTGACACACACAATTTTCCTAGTCATCTTCCTGCTACTTCTGTACCTAAATAATACATCTATCTTGCCATTTAGCCTCTAGGTATTGCTAGATGGCTATTTTGACTGTAGATTTTCTGCCTTCATCCATACATACTTACTTAGGGCTATTTTATACTCTACTCTTTGGAATCTGACATGGCTTTTAATTCTCATTCACTTCTTTCCTAAGCTTCAGGTGAGAGAAGGGAATCTCTAGATCACTTGCCTCCTACGTTCTCAACTTGGATCCGTGCCGGATAGTCTGTGCTTCCTTTCTGAACACAGGTTAAGGAAACAACAAACACTGAACACTTCTTTCCTGAGCTGGGTGCAGCCCACCCGTTTCCCAGTTCAGTCTATTCTATCGCGCTGCTTTCTAATCTGCTGTCCATCCATCTTCACAACTCACATTTTGTGATCAAATTGCCTTCTGCCTTCACAGTGATTCACAATACTCTGTATTGGCAGGAATCAAAGACTCGGAAACCTCTGTTTACAAGAAACAGATGCTATTCGCAGCATGTTCCTAAACTTTTTTAGACAGCTTGTTTTGCAGTATAATTTTAATTGCTCAAATATGTTGGCTCATTTAAACCAAGTCCCAGAGGCAGGATAATTCTGCTATTTGAAGAAGCCTTATCAGACTTGGTAGTGTCTGTACAAAGCTGCTGCCATGGCAGCATCGCCTTCTCCTTTTATTTATCAGCAGCTGTGAACCTTCAACAAGTTTATTTCCACTGCTTCCTGATTTTGGCAGATGTGTGTAACCCTTGCTCTACAAGCTTATGTTGTCTCCCATTTTTCTTACATGTCCACAATTCCTAACTAGCCACAGTCTGTTAATATTTCAATCACGTGCTATTCTGCCCTCGTCATACCTCTGAGGAAAACCACGTTCCTTCCTCTTCTTCCCAGCCTCCAATTTTTGCATTCTTATCTCATCTAGAGATAACCTGTCATGATCTTGTACAGATAATTTATCTGTTGAGCAATTCTTGTCATCATCTTTCATATGAAACTATAAACATGTATTTTTTTCCTCAGCTACAGACCCCAGTCCAAATCATCAACGTTTATGTTAACTATAAGCATTTCTTAGCAACCTCTTGCAACCTCAGGTCAGAGCCCCAGGCACTCAAGCTATGCGTGTGGTGAACAAACAAGAACACCAGGACCTGATGTAGTCAGATCACATCCTCTATTAGTTACATTTTTCTACCAGTGGGAACATTACTATTCCAGAATTATCTTATGGTCTGATTAACATTTTATGCTCTATAGCAACTCTCACCCAAGGTTTTCAAAAGCATTTACAGCATTAGTCAAGTTTCTCAAAAATACACAATTTTACGGGTGAATTGTGCTACAGAGGCACTGAATGACCTCCTAGAATAATGTCAGCCATGTGTGACACAGCCAATAATATAACTGAGAAATATCCTATGGCTAGCAATCTATATTCTTTGAAGGACTGACTGTGCACCACCTAGCAGAAAATCCTGAAAATGTCAACTGTCAATTTGAGCTGTAATCCACTATTATGCTTGCTAGTTTATTGTTTACCAGACTTCAGAGGAAATTAATCACACCCATGTTTACCCATACCAGCAGAATTTCTTCTAAGAATCACAGACTATGGTCCTGCAGAATGAATTATGTCTTGGAGCGGAGAGGTCAAAACAAAGATGCTAAATACAATGAGAACAAAATCCCTCTTCTCAGACTAAGCTTATAAGAATAATAAGCCCAAGACCTGCTTAGCAAAGAAAAGCTCTTCTTTACTTTCACAGCACTGTGGGTGGTATTTTACAACAGAAGTAGGAATTCTGGAAAATACCGATTACTTCCATATTTTCCCACAAATGTACAAGCAGCATACTATGTTTTTCCTCCCCGTACATCAACGCTTTTAGATTTCAGCAGTGAATGATGCATTTCCTTCCATGTCTTCCCACTCCACCTCTTTCTGCTATAGTTTAATTCAGCCCCACAGCCCCTAAAGCGGCTCATTAAGCACAATTCTGCCTTTTCCCTAGTACCATATTTATAAAGATGACCTTGAAACCACCTGCCATGAGCTATACACACAGGATCTACCATTCGGGTAAGGAAGGTGTTCTTATGAAAGGCACAGCTACAATTTAAAACCTTCAAGATTAGATTTAGACTTTAGATATGCACACAGTCCAGCTGGCTTCATTATAAAATCTTAACCACTCACTGCTCTTACGATGCTGCTAACAATTCTCACCACGCTGTAGTACATTGTTCTACAAGGGAGCAGTGATCAAGATGGGGCTGGTACTTGCATCATGGGATGCAGCAAAGCATACAGGTAACAAATATGCCTCAGAATATGCTAGTGCACAGATACAACCATATCAAGTATTCAGTGATAGCAAAAGCACACACACACATGATAAGGAAATGGGATGTAAAAGAAATTTTTCAGCAGAAAGTATAAAAGCAACCTCTTGCATCCACCCACAACAGAAATGGAGGCCAAAACACTTTGCCTGGAAAACTAACTAACTACAGCTATTTGCACTTTTATTTATTTTCTCTAGAAGGCAGATCTCTCTATTTTGAGGATTTCTTTAGGAAATGCCCAGCCACACCTTGGTGATCTCAAGGAAGACAAGCCAGTTCCCACTTCCACTTGAGATGCAGCAGTTCCACATCCTCATGCCTTGTTCAGGCCAGTGAAAGTGAAGATAGCATATCATCAGACTTTCAGACTGTTCTTTAAAGCTGATTTTTAAATTATTTTAGAATGAATAGGAAGCTTCACATGTGGAAGCTGAGACACAAAAGAAGCCTAGAAACAGACCTAAAGGATATTTAAAACTGGAGTCTCAGCACCCACAACATGTAAGTTAACATTGTTGGCAGCAGCAAAGCGAGCTAGACGCGCCACTGGTAAATGGAGGAGATATTCATACACAGTATTACAATTTATATTATCAAGAGAGATGACAGCTTGCCTGTGCTACTATATAATCCTCACTGATGACTAGAAACTAAAGTAAGAAGGATACATATGTAGTTCACAGTGAAAGCTGCCCCAACTCAAAGGCATTAACCTTCTTCTACACTTTACTCCTAACAAGCCAGTATCTTACCTGAAACATCAATACCTCATAGTAAGTATAAGAAAAGCTTATCAGCACACGCACAAGTATCACTTGAAAGTTATTTAAAGGTCAATGCAACGCAGAAGGAATATGTCAATCTTTCAAGAGCAATCCATCTTTACGGGGCAACCTTAACTAGTTGTGGATGAAATATTGGATTCCTTTCATCCTATTATGACCCTGTGTCAGGAAGGAAGAATCCATTTAGCCACACGTGTGTCTCCTTAAAACATTTGTTTGTTTTCTTGTCTGCTTCCAGAGAAGTACAGGTATGCTCATCCAGGAAGCCTGGCACAAATTCAATGTCAGCACTATTACTTGTAAAAAAGCAAGCAGGGTTTTACTAAAATAACAACTACTTTCTCCTCAGGTAAGTATTATCAAGCACCTCTAGCACTATCAAATGCCCAAAAACCAAAGCAGATCAGTTGCATCTCATGCTGATGTGCCCATTCATAACATTAGAACATACTCACCGTTTTTCGAAGTTCGTTGTCTGGTTCCTCTTGCAGTTACTAAAGAAAGGAAAGTTATTAGTCAGGACAGAGTACAACCTAGCATAAGGGTTATTCAATGGAGTTGCTACAATAGAAGACTGACCTATTAAAATAAATGCTGCAATGGTTGTGCTGTGTTTACAAGTATAAAAACTACTCTGCTGCCCAAAAAACCCTTTTTTTGTATTGAATGATTCCTGAGAGATTACCCAGATGAACTGTTCTTACATTATGAACCATGCCATCTGTAGACAAATGTCATCAATACTGGTTGGTTTTTTTTCATAGCAGAAAATTGGAGTATTTCAAAGCATTTAAATATTTTACACCATTTTTTCTATAAATGCAATTTCTCCTTAATAATGTCATAATCCTGATTCTTTAAAGTAAAATACATTATCATTACATTTCCATAACTGTTCTGCTCTGAAGTATTGTTTATTGCATTGGGATTTCAAGTGGAAAAAATCTCCAAGTCCAATAATCACGAAAAAGCACAAAAAAATGCAAAGTATCTCTTTGAATTCTCAAAGAACAGACAAAATGTAAACAGTACATTCCCCTGTGTTTTTCAACAAGTCTAGTTACTGGAATATAAAGAGACTAGAAAATTTTAGAACAGAAACTTAGATTCAGTTTTAATTATATTCCCTCCAAGCCTCAAAAGAACATACATGCAAAAATTTCTTCTCTCAGTAAGAAAAATCACTGGTAAAAAAAAAAAAAAAATAAAAAAAAAATAAAAAAAGATGAGACATGCTTGCAATGTTTGTTTTAGAGCATCACAAGACTTTAAAATTGTATGTTACCTGAGGATTTCCTATCAAAAGAAAAATAAGAATAAAAAGTAAGTATGAAGTCTTAAGATACAAATCTATACAGTTAAAACAAAATATTTCTGTGTACACATTTTGCTATGGGGACGGGAGAAAAGCTATAATTTTCTGCAGTATCCATTTGAAATGTTGAGAAATACTTCAGTAACACCCAAACATATTCCCTGTTTTCATTGTAATACTCCAGCTCTGAATGGGGGAAGTATAATACAGAGATCCAGTAATATCACACTATACCATGCTGAATTTTCAATAAAACCTATTAGACTCATGAAAATAGCCACTTGCCACACAGCATTTTTGTCAATACGTAAGATACAAAGCATACAAACTACGTCAGTTCTGTCTGAGCCAGCCCATCTCACTGCAGTTGAAAAACATTCGAAAAAGTGAGTGCAAGTTTGCAGTGGCCAAGCAACCTTCCTTATCACAAGGGCAAGACCTCAAGCTTAAGAGCAGCAAGGGTGCAGGGCAATACAGAGTAAGCTGCAAATGCAGTGTTATTCACTTACAGTAGCTGAAAGCATTTTAGTCCAAATTTTTGGTATCCATTACTGGGTTTTGGGTCCCCCCCCCCCCCCCGCCACTTTGAGCTATACTGAACAACTTGGCTTACCTGGAGGTGCACTGTGCTTGTATTCTAGCTTGTGCTGTGGATTCTTCCTGCAAAGAAGAAAACCGTAAAAGCTTGATTCGCCACCTTGTTCCACACTTAACAAGCCCAGAACTCCTTCGTATTTTATGGATAATTTTCATTTCTTTTTAAAATAAAATTCTGTGTCCAGTGCCCTACTGCAGTGTCTCAGCTTATAGAATGTAGGGTAGAAAAAAAAAAATCACGCTAAATAAGAGTTCCTCTTGTTTCAGCATTGGGGGAAAAAAAAAAAAAAAAGATGGCTGATCAAAACCAAGAGATGAGATAGTTTCCACAGTTATATGATAAGATGCATTTGTTCAGCATAATAAGAAGTGATCCAATTATTTACTCTCACTCAGAATGAAACCAGAACGTAACTTCTGGTGCATTAATTACAATGCATGCACAGTGCATCTCAAGTCTGAGACATCCAGGCATAGCTTCCATATTCTGTAATGTACGGCTACAAATTAAATAGTTTGGGAAAATTACAAAATTTTGAAAGAACTGCTTGTCTCTAAGGATCACAGGGAGATGCCACAGAAGGATTCTTCAGAGAGATTACTCACTTCTGCAGTATGCTGCTGCAATCCAGCAAGTTCAATATACAAGTTTGTATGTCTTCTATACAAAAATAGCATCAAAGCAACAAAAGAAAATTTAAAGTCAACATACTCTTGGATCTGCAACACGTGTTGCCCTCAATGACCTGGATCACAGCCTGAATAACACACTGATTTATCTTCCCCAAACAGTTATCCAATGCTGCTCTAATGTTTTAACTTGGTCCAACTTACGTTGTGCTAATCTGTCGTGTTAGTATATTAGAGGCTTTTATCAGGGCTGCAAGTTAAAATAGTTTCAACTCAATTTATTTTTGTGTAGAAAATTTTAAAAAATTCTAACTTTGGAAGAAAAACAGTTCAGTTGTCCTAATTTTTGCTTCTGAAAATAAGCAACAATTAAAGCCTGCTATTTAAGAATGACATACCGTGTGACATTGCTTGAAATGTGAGATGAACTTCTGCAACTGCAGAAGTTTTTGTATATTTCACAAGATACCTTTGCTGTGAAAACTGCCTTGTAAAATCAGTTGCTTATTTATGTTTTCTTATTCTTCAAAGAACAGAGTAATGCAGTTAGTCTTCAGTAGAAAAATCTTATTTTTATGTCAAAAAGCTTGTGACAAATGCACACACTTCAAGTTGATTTACAATTCTATGGCTACTGCCACTCCAAAGTACATTATGTGTGCATTAGAAGTGATAGTTATCTGAATTAAAAAAAAAAAAAAAGGAAATACAGCTTCCTATTAAATACACTGTACTGAAACAAAAAGAATTGCCTATTTCAGTGTTTTACTACTATTGTCAGCATCAGACCATTTCATCCCAATTCAAGGCATAGCATTTAGATCATTCAATTATGCTCCCTTCAAGCAGTAGCCAACAGATAAAGACAACAAAATTAACACAAAACCCTTCAAAATTGCATCTATTGCTTCGTTGAAAGAATTACCATTGCTTCATGGGTGCCTCCTTTCCTCTGCCGCCAAAGAAACAAACACAGATTAAGAAATTATGAACTAATACAGCACAGAGGTTGTCTTATCTGGAAGGAGAGAGACAGTTTTGGTTTTGGACAAAGCATCCGTTGTACTCCTGGAAAAGTATGTTGGCAATTTCATTACCGGTATAAACCCAGATTTCTCATCCTGAGATAAGAAATTAATCTCATAGATGTTTTCAGAAGAGAAACACTTTTCTGCATTAGCTGAATATAACATTGCTTTTTCTTAAAAGCTACCCTCATTTTGTTACATTTCATAGAGAACACGCTCTTTAGGATCACCACGCTTTCCAGGAGAGAGAGGAGAAAATATTTCTGCTCAGGCACAATCTTTATTAACAGCAGCCGTTAGTTTCAATATACGCCCACAGAAGTGCTATTGCCTCAAAATATATCCTTTTGTCCATTGTGTCAATTACACAGCAGTCATTAAACTCTGCTAAATAAAAGTGTAAAACCTAGACACTGAGAAACAAAATGGAATAAAACAATCTTTTGAAGAAAATCGATAGTGCTTACAAGAAACCGTACCAGTCAGCCATAAACTGGATTTTATTGCTGTTACTTAAGTTATGCTTTCTAACAAATCAAATACTGATTAAAAAAGAGGTTTTGTATACATTCTCAACAAATACTTTATCAAAATTTAAACTAAGAGTTACATATCAAGAACAACATATAACAATGAATTATTGTTTATATAAAAGAAGAACAGTTTACTACATGTTGACAAGTGAAAAAGCATTGATCTCTAGGTCATTGAATAGGTTCCAGAAGTCAAGTTTTCATGTTTGCCAGCTGAAATCACTAAAAAAAATATTTTGCACGGATTTTGGTGCTTTACAGGTAGCAATCTGTCCACAGTAAATTTCAGAAGGCTACAGTCAAGATTTAACATCAAGAATTACTCATTCTTCTATTGTCATTTTGCAACTCCAGGGAGAACGTTCTTAACCTGTAAAACAAGAAAAGCTATTTTCTACAGTGTTTCTCACCTATAACAAGCCGTTCCATATGGACATTCAGGCCGGTTATCATTGTTATCCTGAATTACGATCTCCGTTTCATGATAGTCATCATCATTAGGGTGACTGAACTGCTGAAAGTGAATGGGATTCTTCCTGCAAAAGACAAATATATATCGAGAACTGACTGTTCCATTTAAACACGAGAAGTGGAGATAAGAAAGGTGTTACTGAATCAGTGACAACTCATTTTTCTGTGGTTACAGAAAAGAGGAGCTTTAATGTTTAACTTATGCAGAACATAAGATCTACTTTCAGGATAACAGAAGAAAGTTTTGTCTCAGCACATGCTGCAAAAGAGGTTGAAACAGGAATTTCCTATTTGCCATCAGCTTAAGTTTCAGATCTCCAAGACGTACACAATCTACTGATGTAGTCGTATAGCACGAATCTCACTCAGTGGCCGACTTGCTCAGTTATGACTCCCTCTGGAGCTATCGAAGAGCTATAGAAACCACTACCGAAGTCTTAGCTCAAGTTGGAAGGGCCAACGCATGGCAGCTGAACAACTGTGGTACTGAAGACTCCCCACACCCTCGGGTGATCACCTATTAGCAATATGTCTCAATTAGTATTTCTGTTCTGTATGCAAGTTACTATTCACTTGAATACTTCAAATGCCAGTATATTATTCCAGATGGAGCAGTCTCCTGGACATTACATCGATTATGCTGTCAAGTTTGCCTTGGCTACCACGACATTTCATTTGAAATATCAATTACAACGACGACATGAAGTTGTACCATAAGACATAACAACTCTGTATGTAGTTGAGTCACACCAATGTTAGTGATGAGAGCACATCACTAGCATCCATGACTTTTTTGCTCTACAACACTTACGCAGTTGAATCCAAGGTGAGCAAGTAT
Source organism: Gymnogyps californianus (assembly GCF_018139145.2). Classification (NCBI taxonomy): domain Eukaryota; kingdom Metazoa; phylum Chordata; class Aves; order Accipitriformes; family Cathartidae; genus Gymnogyps; species Gymnogyps californianus. The sequence goes on along the minus strand of NW_026114144.1, from coordinate 16,455 downwards.
TAATACAAATATATGCGTCATTGAAAGAACATTTCTACTGCTTCTAGGCAATAGGTTTGCATACACCATACAAGACAAGGCAGCTATAAACAACATCACTTAGAGAAGAGTTTGCTTTATTAAAACTTCTGTAAGTGATGTTTAAAAGAACACAAAAAACACGTCACAACTTCAGGAGACATTAATGTGACAGATCAAAACATACTACAAAAAATTATGTCAAAGTGAACATACTGGTACAAAAGCAAATCTACTTTTTCCCTATGATTTCTTTTAGAGACACTTTTTTTTTCAAGCATAACATTTAAAAGTAAGAAATTGAGATATTTTAATAAATGATTTCCAGAAGACATCCACAAATACTTTAGTGATTACACACTAATTCCCAGAGTACATAATTTTCAATGTGTTTGTGCAAATTATAAGAGTGAACTGCGTGCCTCAAGCAAGAGGAATGACAGCTTTAAACTACAGAGTAATTACTGCTTTAATTTACACTTGTTACAGCTGCATTAGAAACACAAGCCAGAAACATGTATGTAGCTAGCTACATACACAACAGCTTCCTCATTGATCACAGGCATTCTGCCTTTAAATTCACAGCTACCTCTTATGAACTTTATGGGAACAGTCAGTACTAATTTCAGCATTTCAGCTACCACCATAAGAAAAAAAAGCTTTTGTTGCAGCTTTTGCAAAATGATAACTTAAGCGCTATGAGCTCTACTAGCCCTTCAGGCCTCCTTGTAGGCATTTGAAAAAGATCAGATATTTTAGTATTAATACTTTAAATCTCATTTGCCTGGTATTTTCACTCAGAAAACTCAACAGCAAGCTACAGATAAACTCTTCAATGAGCGACTTATCAAAGATCCAGCGGCCCTTGGATCTATTTACATAGGTGACAGACTTCTTGTCCTGGTCTTTTCCGTTATTTTCTGCAAACTGTAGGGTAAGTAAATACTGTTTCACTAAGAATCATTGCAGGTTGTTTACCAGCCTTTTGTTCTACGACAAGTTCTCAGGAAACATCACTTCTTACACCAATTCAGACTGGCTGCCTATTCTTTTTCCCATTTAAAAAATAAATGAGATGAACCAAGTCATTTTAGAGGCTACTTGCTTTGTTTGTAATACATGGAGCTAACTTACTAGCAAATTAGCAAGAATTTTCAGTCATTTGAAACACAATTCATCTTCTCAAAGGGATACAGAAGCAACTAATGTTCTGTGAATCATTTTAATATTTATTCCTACAGTAAGATACATGTAGCATCATAGTCACCAAGAAAGGCTAATAGCTGTCGATTAGCCATCCTATGTATTTTAGGAGTATCCATTTCCTTTCAAAATCTACTTCGAAACCTACTTGGACAACACAACAGCCCTTTGGGGGGGGGGGTGGGGGAAGAAAGAAGTATGGGAGGAAGGAGGACAGAAATGAAGGGTCTTGATGTAATGCTCCCTGACACTAGGCTTCAGGATTGTTTGGGCAGTGGATGATGGTCCCAATTTACATACTTGTGAAGTACCTTAAACATGTCCTACTTCAGATGCTCAGGACTAGTAGAACATCATATTTATCTTTACCTTACTGGATAATTTGTACTTATTCCACTTCTATGTATTGTGCAGCAATACCCAGCAAAATAAATAGAAGCGGAGAAGTGCATAGCTTATATTAAGCAAACATTTTCCCTTCTTGCGAAATCTAAAGTTCTTCCTTTTATTAAGAGTTTGGTTTGTTTTGAGGGGGTTGTTTATTTTTTTTTTAGACACAAGAGATTTGAGTTGTAAGAGCACAACATCTATCACACTAAGTTGCACTCCAAAGTTAATTAGTTTCACAACAAACTCACTGCACAGGATATGTTATTCATTTGATCAAAACAAAACCATTAAGCTTTACTCACACAAAATTAACCAATTAAAAGCCTATTTTAAGAATAAGTTTCATGGGAGATTTGCCTTCTCATAAACATACACAGTTACTGCACTTTTGCTTTCACAGAAGCTCTGAATTTGTGTACTCACACTTCATGATGCAGAAATTATGCAAATAAAAATTATTTGCATATATGCAAATAAAACTGATAAAGTTCTCAGAATCAATGCAGTCATCTCAAGCAGAAGTTGAGTATTGCTCAGTGAAATATTTAAGACAGTTTTTTGTCTGTGCAGCTACAAAAGCAACTTAAAGCTTTTTCTAAAGCAGTTTAACTGATTAGGTCAGAATCCCTGGCTCTTCATAATCACATGCGAAGACCCTGCCATTTCAAGGGCTTATTTCCTGAAGCTACTAAAGAAACTGGTAGTGAAGATGCAATGACTTACCAGGACTAGTTATAAAGCATAGAATTCAAGACTGAGTTATGCCACAACTGCGCGTAGGCGTTTATAAATTCTAAATGGTAAGGGCTATTAGAAAGATAGACTCAAAAAGACAGATGCAGGTCTTTCACTGCGATTTTACAACTTAAGGTGAAGAAAAAAGTACTTATTTTCATAAACAAACAAAGAGCAAAGTATTTAGAAGATCGTATACAAATCCAAGGTTGGTTGAGTGTGCCCTGCTTGACAATTATGGGAAAGATTTAAACACAGCCAGTCTGCAGAGACTCTATCGCAGGCTAGCAAAAGGATAGAATTGTGGATAAAAATTGTGAGTTACAGTTTTAGAGATTAGAGTTCAGTCTACTGCACTCCTATGCGGCCCTTGAAAGGGGGGGTGGGTTTGGATTTATTTTGTTTTTAATTCCCTATTCTTCTAACTTTGGAAAAAAACAGCAGCAGACAAGAAAATGAACAGAAGACAGTATTCAAAGAGTAAGTTCCTTGACAACAAATATGTCAGATTACATACACAGAGCACTTTGCCTCCTAGTGGTAACAGCGTTTCTTTCAATTTGGTAAGGCTTCAGGCTACCTCAGAAAGAGAATTTGACACTGAAGGACGATGACAGAAGAATCCCTGGAGCAAGAGGTGTCCATCAAGCTTGAATCCTTTCAAAAGCAGTGTTTTCAAATTCATAATGAAGAAATGAACTATGGTTACAAGTTATTTCCTAAATGTTTTAAGATATGTGTTAGAGAATCTAATAAAATTAATAGACTAACATTTAATCTTTTTCAATTTGTGCTATTTTTACTAGGCACCTACCAAAGGTGCTAAATATATCCAGAAGACAAGTATCTTAATAGGAGTTTACAAAATAAAGACTAGAGCTCTGAAGAGCATTTAGTTATTGAATAAATGACATTCTATAAATAAGAACCTCACCTAGAAAAGACTTAAGGAATGTTACGGTTTACCAAAGCAGTACTCATTTAAGATGTTGATCCTACAGCACATTTGTTAGGAGACACCTTTCATAAGGTTAAAGTAATGAAGGGAGGGGAAACCAACTACCCGTTGTTCAGAGAGCACTCAGAGCAGCTCCTCTTCCTTAGCAACTCTAAAAACTAGTTTTTGCTCAAGGAAAACACTACACGATGAAAAACTGAATACATTATCAATGTGTCCTTCAAAGCATCCATTATGTCACACTTACGTACATGCTCTGTTAAAATATGGGTAACTGCAATGATTGTTTAATCTAACATAGCTATTCCCATCGATGCAGAAGACTACTTTGTGGTTTGTATTAAAAGCAAATACTAAGACAGACTACAAAGCATATTCTTTTGCTGTAACAAGCAGGTTTAGTCTATGACATTTCTGGCACATCAAAGCTGGCGGGTTTTTTGATACTTCATATTTACAAACTTCCCCAACAGAAAAAGATTTTGTTATGTGTTACTCCAGAGCATTCTTTTTTCTTACAAAGCAATACTTTCCAAAAGGAGTGCTGCCAAAAGTTTTAGAATAAAGAGCCAAGAACAATGTGCACATACAGACTCTATTCTACTACCTGTAACTAAATTTGCTTCCTGACATTAGAAATATTCAGCATTCAGTATATTAGAGCATTAAATCAGCTTAACCCCCATACAGGGGGTTACAAAGAAACCCCATACAAAGAAAATTGTCTTAGCAAATAAAAGTAGCTGGAGCAACTAGAGGTTGCATTTGCACTACTGGATGAGCTTTAACTGCCTAATAAAAGTGTTTTCATCATATTCATTAAGGGCAAAATTTGAGATATGTGAAAAAAAGCTACGTGAAAGCTGGAAATCTGATGTGTTTGTTAACCTAACAGCTTTATACTTCTGATTTAAACATCGAACGTAAACAAGAATCCATTTACTTGTGCTTCTTTGTTTTCTAAACCACCTCACTGTTTTTTCCTATTGTTCAAGCCCTTGGGGAAAAGAGGGGGGGGAGGGAGGGGCAGGGGGTGGAAATCACAGGACCCCCTGTTTCCTGGCTTAGCCTTACCTTTTGTGCTTACAGTGTACACAGATTATCTAGAGCTCAAGCATTCTCCTAAATGCAGTTCTCAGGTCATTGGTCATTTGCTAGCCTCAAGACCACTTCTAGATTGTTATCTTCCTTTGATATATCAACACATGGCACTCCAGATCTTTTCTGGACAGAAAGGACTTGCAGGAGGCCAGGCACTCAGCACTGGTGTTTTGGAACTTTGCTGGAACACTTGTATCACACAAAAGGTTTGTATGACAGATCTTTCGCCGTGAAGTGAGAAGATATGAGTAGGAGAAAAAGAAAAAGAAAAAAAAAAAAAAGAATTGTTCTTCACTTGAAGTATTACCAAAGACACTGACCAGATAAGGGTTAACAGGAGTTTGTACGTATGCCTTGTCCTGGTTTTAGGGAGGGACTGAAAGCATAAAAAAAAGGCAGACTGGCCAATTTTAATAAAAGTAGTTCTTGATTATTTAGGGATGACAAAGAATAAGTATTTTAAATATTCAGATCACTAAGCATGCAATAACTTCAATAAATACAATCATCTTTCATAAAAGTTTCATCTGCTAATAAAACAAGCCTACAGGGTATATGTTGGTCATTTCAACCACTGACATCTCTTCTCCTTGCTGATACATGTACTGTACACACAGGCTTTTATTTCTTTTGAAATGGACTTTTGTTTCTTATTTCCTACCACACTTCATCTTTTAATTTGCTGAAGTACTTCATGCCTTGTTTTGGTTATATTAGCAGTTAGCAAGACATCCTGGCTCCTCCTTTCATACTTTTAAAATTCTTGTTATGACATTTCTCATCAGTCCCTGCTTACCAAAAGATTGTTTTCAAATCAAAGCTTGTAACGACTTTACTGTTTTCTCTTCCATAGCTAATACATTACTTCTTAATAATAAGCTATCTTAAGCTAGTTTTAATTTTGCTTTACCTGTAACAGCCTGTTCCATACATGCAAGGTGTCCTCTTATGCTTGATCTGTTTGGAGCTTTCTGAAGCATCTGCACTTCTGGTTGAATCAGAAATCTCAGTCTCGTAATCCAGATTTGCATCAGGCTCAAGAATCCCTTCCTGGGCACCAAATATTGGGAAGTCCTGCCCCAGTGAGCTTGTTGGCTTGTAGAACCAGTAATCTGCTCTTTGTTTTCTGTTTCGTCAGTTATATTTGTTTTACTGGAGATCTGACCTATTCTTTTAGACCATTTACTATGCAGCTGCCTATCATTTTTTTCCAGAGAACTTCCAGGGTTTTTTGTTCCAGTCTTGCCATTTCCTTCCATGTTTCTCATGGTACTCTCAAGAGGAAATCCAGATGTATTCTGTGGAACAAGGTTACATTTTGAAGGACCTGAAAATTTACACTCTTCAGAATTAAAAGCTTTAAGGTCAAACTCTGCCTCATCTCATCATTCCAGTTTTCAAAATCAGAGAATCACAGAACAGCCCAGGTTGGAAGGGACCTCAAAAGATCATCTGGTCCAGCATTTAAAGTCTTCTACTCCACCTTCCAAACTCAAGTTAGCTGCTAAATACAGCTGCTGAACAAAAGGCTCAAGGTAAGAACATACACACAGAGACAATTTAAAGAAAAACTTATCCTAGAGCTCCTGTCCTCAGCTTCAGCTCCCTCACAACACAGTCAGGCTCCTCTTTCACCACCTCAGTTTGTGAATAGTCCAAGGACTTCAGCTTAAATTAACTTTCAATTAAAAGTACTGTTCCTGAAAAAATGAATGGGGGTTATACATGTGAAGATATACTAGACTCTAGAAGAAATATATTTATCTATATATGGGACATATATGGGAATTCACGATATATACCTTGAGCTTAATCCCACCCCGATATATCTTAAATGCTTCAGCTCATGACTCTAAATTATAAAACAGTTTATCAGTAGATGCCATCAGGCAAAGAGTTCACTTTTGATAAATACTGCATTTTAAATTTTGGAACATATGTACACTTAAAATAAGAGATGTGTGCTTTAGAAAAAGAATACAAGATACATTACCAAGACAGGAACATTGTCCCGACAACCGAGACATTACCTGGAAGCATACCTATATTGAAGGCTGAACTACTCTGATACACTACAGAACTATTCAAAGGTCTCTGCTCTCTACAGTTTATTAGCTAAGTTCCCCCTCCAGTAAATTTATACTTAGTTTACACGGATGTGTTTGGCAGAGCTTGAAAATCAGCTGGTGGTTTCCTATTGATTTTGTTCCTTTCAATGCGAGTCTAACAAATTGTTAGCCAAAACCAGAGACAATTACATTTGAGCACAATGTGATTAAGAAAGGGCAAAGTCAGCATTAATATCAAATGATCCTGACAGCAGCATATTTAGCAAGTCAACTCTGAGACAGAAATGACTCTTCTATCAAGAATCCCAAAATAAGGCTCAGCAAACAACTGCAGTTTAGAAAATAAGCATTCATTCCCAGAAGGACTAAATTACTTTTTCTAACTAATTTGCCACTCCCACTTGTGACTTCCCTGTACTACATACTTCAATCCATTGCCTATATTGTATCTAATGAGTAAACACTTTCAGTTTTATTGCGGCGACTACTTAAAAACCAGGTTGCAATCAAGGAAAACCGAAGACGACAGCAGTATTGGCACTGGTTATAACGTGTGTATGACCTCACTGCCATCTGGTGGCTGCTGGCACTTAGAAGAATTAAGATTCTTTTCACTTCCTACCCTACAGCAGATTTTCTCAATTGCCTTAAATATGACAGCAGGAGAGTGATTTTGGTTTTGATATCAAAACTCCAATCTTTTAGAGCTCTCTATGATTATTACTTTTGCTTTCACTAACCCATTATTTTTTCTGCAGAGTTCTGAAGGCAATTTCTTACACCGTGCTTGAGATAAAAATGATTTATAAAGTTATTAGGAAAAAATAAGTAAGGCTTCATACTTACAAATTGCAAAATTAAATAATTCATTATGTAGTCACTCATCTTATAATTTGACAGAGAGAAACAGCACTGCAGCTGGTATTAATGTACCTAGCCAACAACAAAGCTCACCACTCAGAACACTTTTTCAGATTAAAAGATATCACTATGTTATATCAAAACTACCCTGAAGGGTATGCTCTCCACGAGTAGATCATTTCAATTAACCTTAAGATTTAATTAAAAAACAAAACCAACCCCCAATTGTTTTCAGTGTCAAAACCAATGAAGCATACCAAATAATAGTATTTTAAGTATTTTATCAGATCCTATAACAGATCCAGCCAATTCTAACGCTAGAGATTAGAAACACCTCCCTAGGTTGTTCACTTAAAGGAAAAGTCAGTGAAAGCCTCAGTTTGCTCTCATGAGAATGTGTTTTGTTTGTCTTTGATAACGATCCTTCTCTTCTCATTACTAGGAGGGTGCTATCAGTAAGTATTTAACTGCCTATAAACGCAGCTGTACTTTGAGGACACACAGGCACATCGACCAGCTGGACTGAAATGACTGTTCACTCACTGCCACAGATTGTTTTGGATTTCAGATTACTTTTTTCTTTCCTTTTTTTGACTCAGATTTTGAGATAGTGGCATAAGCACACTCCCTGCTATTTTTCTTCAAAACATAGCAGTTGCTAAACCACGTACCATAATTTTCTGACCATAAAACTTTACCAACTGGAATGGCACTAGTTTGGGTAAAGTGCAGTGTTGAATTACATCAGTGTCATACCATCACCTATCCGTAAAGGGTTCTCAGAAAAAGAAGTCACAAACCAAGCCGCTCCTAGGACCAGTACTTTGGCCCATGTCTTCCAGCCTCTTGCTGTAAAGCTGAAAGTCTGGTATTTTTGTGGAACATTTGGGGCCTAAATCTCAGATCCCAAGAAAGAAGTACAGCAAACCAAGTCTCTGAAGGCTTCCAGGATCCTTGCTATAGAGCTGTCCAATGGACTGGCATTTCAAAACAACTGTTAAACAACAAATCACAAGCAGAACACATAGTTACGTGGTAGACCCAACCTTCAACACGACATTGCCAACTACGTTCTCATTTTTTTAAATACCATGCTTCTGCTCTGAGCCAAAAAAATTACCTGAGACGAAGGGACAGGGATGGAAAGACAGCTCCTTTTCCCTTGATCTTGCTCTTCACCTTCAAAATCCTCTATAGTTTCTTCAGAGGCTAATATTTTTTTCTGCTGCGCCTTTACTTCTGATTTCAATGACCCCATATTACTTTCTCCCCTTCCTTGGCCTTTTTTCATTCTACTGCCTTAAAAGAAAATAAAAGGGTACTTTTTGAATGCAGCTTTTACAGTGAAATCCTGACCACTATAGAAATCTAAAGCTACGTCGAAGCAGAACACTGGGCAAAAAGCATGAGAAATAGCAGCAGTTGTGCATGCACTGTTTCAACAACACATTTTTCACTTGCTGCTTATAGGAGTAAAAAGTATGTTTTAGAATGGAACAGATGCTTGAGGGGGAAATTTGGAGGAGAACAATAAATATGTGGCAAAGAATATTCTGGACTGACTGTATCAGTACGACTGACAATTTCATTTACACAATAGGAGCTGATCAAGTAAACCACATGTCCAAGGACGACTTTTACCACAGACTTTTCATGTAAGTGTCACTTCAGACTACCAGTTTATACACACAAACATCAATTAGGACACGGCAAAAATTGGGATATGCCCACTTGCCTAGTCAATCACATCACAGTTGATTATTTCATCAGCCAGTAACAACAGAAAGATAGCAAATGTTGTGCCTCTCTTTGGAAAGCTTCACATCTCAGAAAACTAAGACCTCTGTACTCAAGTAGTATTTTCTGGATATACGGCTGGGAGACAGCTAGGGCCACTGTCCTGGTTTTATTATAGCTCCGTCTGCTGCAAAACACATTCAGAAGGAAGATACTTGATACTATTTTGCAAGACTTCAAAAACTCTCCCCCTTCAAAAAATACTGATGTGCTGGAGTCATGTGTATGAAGCAAGGAATTTTTCCAAATGTTAATGTCTGACTTCAAAACCACAAATCCGTGTTACCTTTCCAGTAGGAAGACAAACAGAAAAAAAAAATAAAAGGGCAGCCTTTTAGTTTTACTCTCTACCTTTCTACCTTCCTATCCAATACCACCCTAAAAAGATGCAAACCATTTCACAACTTTAAGGAAATAATTTAGATTTGCAGAAGAGATTGGTTGTTTTATTAAAGCAGCCCACTCTAAGCTGGAATCATTATCTCACATAATGACTTTTTAAACAGTTCCAATAGCATTCGTATGTATCCCTAGCTCCTTCAAGGTCAGGCCTTCAACAGCACACAGATACCCCTTGCCCACACAGCTTCAAATCTCAATACTTAGGCGATCAAAATGTTCAGTCTTTGAAACAAACATTATATACACGTCTATAACAAACATTATAGTACTTGTGGAAAAAAAAAAAAAAAACCCAAATCCCAAACGTAAGAAAACAATCACACTAGTGCATGACTCAACATAGCCAGCAGAAGTCCTCTGGTACACGCAATTTTTAATTTGAGGGAATAAGCCAGCAGAGAACAGCTTTGGAAAGGGAAGGAAGGAAGGAAGGGAGGGGAAAGTAAAGTTTCTTTTGCTTCTTACAATTTTCTCAAAATTCGCTTTTGAGGAAAGGAATAGGCAGGGTAGCTGATGGCATACAACAGAGGGGTTTAAAGCCACAATTGCTCAGGTCAATCCTTCCAGACACCTGCATTTACTACAGGAGATAAGAAGCAATTGGTCAGACATTGCATGAAATACTTCTGCAGGCCTGCTCAGGCATCAAGATGTTTCCATTACACCATCTCAGCAGAAATAGCAAGTGGAAAGAGAGGCATTAAAGAATAGGTGTTGGACACAGAGGAGCGGACAGGCACACACTAGCCACAGTTCATATAGTGAGACTGACTAACGAAGGAAACTCAGCAGTTAGACCTAAACCACCTCACACCTCGCCACAGAACGGCAAGCAGGTGGGGCGTGCTGTCTTCAGCACAGTGAAAGACAGAAACGCTGGGGGAGCGTTGTTAAATGTACACAGTCATTTTCCTTCTCTTCTCTCATTTCTTTAGTCCTCCAGTTCCATTGATAAAAGTCATCAGAGCAATAAATGCCTTGCGATAAGTTTGTAGAGAATGTCTAATGGCTGTTTTAGAAGTCTTTACAAGCTCCCAGGACCAAAGCCAGACACGCTAGAAAATCTTCTTGGGATTGGGCCAATGTGGCACCCTTGTGTCTCCCATTGATAGTGACTAAACACAGTATTCTGCTGCTGTTTCCACTGATACACAGCAGTAGAAATTTATTGTACATTCAGCAATTCCCTTTTGCGGGAAGGACAAGAGGGAACGCAATACCATTTTAGCCTCATATTAGTAAGAAACTACTATACTTTGATGAACTGCTCCTCCTAGGAAGTAACTTTGGACTAAGTGATCAAGTTTGATTCAGGCACAGTTAAAAAACTACCACACACCACCACCCAAAAAACCCTACCTTTAAAACCTGTGAAATTAGAAGAATCTATATTTAGAAGGGCAATACATCAGTGACTTAAATGTGGAGAAGGCTTGGAATTAAAGGTACAGAAACTACCCAGAATTTACATACTAAACAAAACAGGTGAGTTTATAGGTAAGGGCTCCAGAACATCAGATGTTCAGCTGTCCAAAGAGAATATAACACCTGGCATAAAAAAAAAAGAACAGAAAGAAAATCAACTGATCAGAAAGAGCACTGTCACACCCGTAGGACTGATCACAAAGGAGACAACAGAAGTCAGTCTCTGTCAGCTGCCAGGCACAGAATATGGAAAGAGCAGTAACAAATTAATACTTTCTACCACCACCATTTTAATTTAAGAAAATGATATCAAAGCACATAAATGTGTATTGCTATGCAAATGTACTACACTGCAAACCTACCTCCTTTCATTACAGGCTCAGAAATCCTCTGAACCAGGAGATCTCTTTCCAGCATCCAAGATGGAAGCACTCTCTTTCTTTGAATAGATTTTGACTGTTCACTTTCATTATCATCAGAAGGAGGAACCTGAAACAATATTTACTGTTTAGTACCTTTCTCCAGTTACAAAGAGGTGGAAAAACTAGAACACAAGTTTGTACACAGTTACGTCCTTCAAACGCAGCCTGGATTACCGCCCACCTTCTGGATGGTGCCCATTGCCTGAAATTTTTTTACAGTTCCTACTCACTCAGAAAAACAACATCTATAGAAACCTTCATTCAGTTAAAGAAAAACCTCCCTATATCTCTGGAATAAATATCTAAAAGGCTACAGACTGAAAGTTTCATAGAAGAGCTTTACCAGCATAAGAGAAAGAGCAGGTTTAACAAACAAATGCCTATTCGTCAAAAAACCAGATAAGTCTTACTAGCATTCACTCAATTCCTTTATCCAGAAAGGAACCACACTCTAAACAAATTAAATACACCAAAGTCATGTTCAGTGCATACTTATGTACTGAAAGTAATACTATCAGTTTGAATCTCTACTTACTAAAAGGTAAGTATCCATCCCAGCAATCTCAGCTACAGTAAAGGCTGACATTTCGTTTGTTGTACGTAGTTATCTACTGTACAATGATGTTGACCAATGTGTCCCTTTAAGCACCATGTTGCTGGATACACAACAAAAGACCTAAGAAAAATCCCAATAGCTCCATACACTATTTATCAGACTGTCTGAAAGCCATTTTACTCAGCAACATTTAAAAAAAGCAAAAGACGCTTGCTTTGAAAACTCTGTTTTGCTGGACAGGATGCTGGCTGCCAAGGAAAAACCGGAGGGTTATTTATCTGTGTGTTCATATGGATCTTAACAACACAACTCCACCACAGCTGTACAATTCAAATGAAATAGGCTGCTAGTACACGATAAACAGATATTACTTATAGCCAGCACAAGGCATCTACAGTCCAACTACAGGCTCTCCAGATATAAATTTCAGAGGCTTTTAGGCTGGTTGAAGAACAGTCATTCATTCCCCTAGGCCTTCACAGGTACTTACAGCATATTACTGATACAGATCAGAGACCAGAACTGGAGTTTGTTCTGTAATACTGAACTCAGCTACCGTAGTTAGTTCAAAATATTCCCAATATCAATTTTTGTATATTCCAGAGAACCAATTACTGTAGCAGAATTATCAAAACATAAATACACAACAGAAATATATTTATATACTTGTATAGCATACAATCCCAATCAATAAAACAACAGAGATTTTGAGCATACAACTTTTCCAGAGTTTACTTCTCAGGGTAAAAAAGAAAAAAGTTTTAGAAAACACAACACCTTTACTTCATTTTCAACACATGCTTACAAACATTAAGTTTAATTTAAAAATTAAACACCCACCAAATATCTGGAAGTAGCGTCCTTTTTTCTCATTTTTGCGGTTCCCTGTATGTCAGAGTTGGAACATGCCGGTTCTATTAACGATGGACTACAAGACATCTCAGCAGGATGAACAGTTGGTCCTTCTTCTGCATCAGCCTCCTGATTTTTTTCTGAGAAAGCAGATTAATTTTTAGCTAGTCAAACTCATCATGAATATAACATGTACTTTTCACTTAAACACAGAAGTTGGTCTGAACTTTTGCCATCAATACACTTCTAAATTGAATGTAACATACTCTTACATCAACTTACAGAGAAGAAACAAACATGCTTCCTTTCCACCGTCCACTGAAAGTATTTTGACCGAAGATTTCCCAATCACTGCTGACCCCTACTGTACTGTGTTTGGGTTTTAAGTACATAATTTATACTAGTCACTGCCATGACAAAACTTTGAGAGAGCTGAAATTACAGCTTAGAATTTGCTTTACCATAAATCTGTGCAGCTTCCCAAAATTTGATTCTACAATAGAAGTCAGATAACAACGTTAAGATACAGTTTTCAGGATCAGACACCCAACGAATCCAGCACTTCTTGGCAAGTTCTCACTAAAGGCTACAAGTCTGCAGCTCTGAGGTGACACCACGTACTCAGGTGCTGGTTTTAAAAGCCTCAGTTCAGAGCCACCACGTCTGAAATGCTTTTCAGTCGTGAAAGTGCACTGAAACTGCAATCGTTTTTCCTTTAACGCTTCGCCCTTCCTCTAGTCAATTCACTAGCACAAAGAATTAGGAAAAAAAGTGTAATTACTGCACTATTCACTGCACAGCACCACTCGGGAGTCACCGTCGCCCCTTCCACAGCTTTCTGCGTTACACAGGAGGCACACGCTGACCAGCTCAACTTTTCATTTCGTCGTGAAGAGAAACACAAGAGGCCAAGCTCTGCCCACCCCCACCCCCCAAACAGGCCCCTCCAGGCGCTTCTCGGGAGGTTTCCGTTCCTCACGGGCTCCCCCCGCCCTTTCCCCCCGCGACGGAGCCGGCGGTGCAACCAGCCCCGGACTCGGGCTCCAGTGCGTGCCCCTCTAAGCACACTGGATCAAGACATAAAACAACGCTGACCTCGGGGGGGGGGGGGGGAGGGGGTTTTGAGGGTCTGCAGCACACCGGTGGCGGGAGCGGCCTGCAGCAGCGCTGGGAGCTGCAGCCTTCCCCTCACGGGAGGACCGGGGGCGAGGCCGCAGCCGGGCCCCTCGGAGCGGGCGGCCGCGCCAGCCCGCACGGGGAACGTCGTTAACTCGGCGCCCGCGGCTCTGCTTCTTAAGGACGGTACCGGCCTCACCTCAGGGGGTGGTGTGACCGCCGCCGCGGGAACGGGGCAAAACCCGCCGGGAGCCGCCGCCGGGGCTCGCCCGAAGGCCACTGGCGCGCGGACGCCGCGTGATGACGTGTGGACGCTACGTCACACACCACCGCCCCCAGAGCGGCGGGGCCGCGCCGCCTCTTGCGGGCCCGAAAAGCGAAAAGACTCGCCTTAAAAACCACCGACACCCCCCCACCCCCCCCGCCGTGGCGTGACGCGACGCAGCGGCCAGAAGGCAGGATATGCCGGCAGGCGGAGAACCGGCCCCGGGTGTTGCTGGCCGCGGCGGCCCGGAGACGCAGCGGCCGCGGTGACGGAGGGGGCAGCCCTCCCCGCCCCGAGGCCGCGGGATGGAGGGGGAGCGCTCTGGCGCCGGCGGGCCCCCGCTCCTCCCTGCCGGCCTGGAGAGCGGGGGAGAGGAGGAGGAAGAGAAGGAGGAGGCGGCGGCCCGGCCGACTTCGTGGCTCTCCTCCCTCCGGAGGTCAGCTCTCGGATTTTCAGCGACCTGGACGTTGAAAGCTTGTGTCACGCGGCCGTGACGTGCAAGGGCTGGCACCGCGTCATCGAGAGCAACGACCGTTTATGGAGACACCACTGTTTGAGCGTGAGGGCTGTCTGCCAGCGGGAGATCGACTGCGATCGAGGAAATGGATATTCCTGGAAGGTAAATTTAACGTCAGCGACGTAATGTCGGCAGCGTCGAGGCTTCTGGGATTGGTAATAGAAATATGAAAAGAAATTACATCAGCACTTCTCATCTGTCCCAGGTTTATGGGAGAACTGCTGTAATCACAGCGTGGCTCAGCAGTGCACCCCAACAGCTGGACATCTGGTTAAATGCACAGAGAGATGAAAGCAAGGCTGTCCCGTTTCCTACCCAAGACCACATCTGGCCGGCCCGGCATGCCCCGTTTAGTCCTCACGCTGCCCCGCACGGCCTCAGCAATGATGTTCATCATACCAAAGTCTGCACAGCCCTAACATGGAAGAAAGCCCACATCCCAGTAGACAGGGCTGGGGGGGGAGAAAACCTACCCCCGCTGGGCAGTGTGTGCTCTCTGGTTGTATTTTGTGGGAATAGTTCTGCTGGCGAGGAATTAATTCCTGTAAATTCATCCTGGGTAGCTCTGCCGCAATACACCTTGAGCAACATGTATCCAGGAGAAAAAAAAAAACAGGGTAGAGAAGAGGAACAAGCAGGAGTTCTGAGAAGCTGTTTTGAAACTCTCCCCACACACACTCCCAGTTACAGCTGCTCTGAGGAGTTAGGAGCTGAACATGCTGGAAGATCTATCACTGTTGAGTCCAGCCTGCAAGCTGAGGTAGATCAGGAAAGGAGTGGTTTCACAGTTACTACTCTGGACCAGCTGGAGGGTGATCCCCACCTCATTTTAGCTGGTGTGCTTGAGAGCAGGGGTGCAGTACAGCAGTGAAAAGAGAAGCAGCGGCAAAAAAACCACCCAAACAAACAGGTCTGGACTCTCACATTTCAGTAGAGGTGTTTCAGTATGAGGCAGAGCCATGAGCAGGTAGCCCTTCAAATGTACAGCTCTTACTGCTTTTGCACAGGAATTTCCACAGCTCCCTGCACTGATTCTCTATTTTATCTGTATTTTGGAGAGGGGATTTGAAGGAGAAGCAACAAACACACCAAGTCAGCATTTTCTTGTACTAAAAGGTTGGCTGACAGAATAATTCAGCCAGCCTGCATTAAGAGCCCAAACAAGAGTTAAAGGTCATAAATAACCTAAATAGGAAGAGAAAGTGAAACGCAGCTCTTAAGGAGTAAGGAGGAAGATGAATTCCTCTTTTAAAGTAAGGAGGAAGATTAATTCCTCTTTTAGGGTTTTCATCTTGATCCTCAAAGAATTGAGGCAAGAAGCAATTCTCCATCCAACTTAGAACAGAAAAGATGGAAATAGACCAAGGTCTGCTTCTTGGCAGCAGTACATCTTCCTGGGCTTAGTGTCTAGATATCCAAAGACATGTTCCAAATCCTTTGTCTAGCATTACTCTTCCAATGCAAAACTTATTTGTATTGAATGCAACTTAAATAATTTCCAAGATTTGAGCTGTCTGTTTTTCCATCAGATCACATTACTGAGAAACTACTGGAAAAGCAAAGTGAAGCAAGAATGGCTGAGCGGAAATACAGCAACGTTCCTTCACAAAACAGCTTGCCAGAGAAAAGCATGTATCCGATGGATGTCGACACATGGGGAGAAATCCTGGAAGCAGAACTTGAGAGATGAGAAACCAGTGCTGGTTCTTGCAACTCAAGAACCTTCAATCAACAACTCACAGACTGCCAACCTGTAAATATTTTGCTG
>NW_026114143.1:0-40006 GCF_018139145.2 Gymnogyps californianus | reverse complement strand
AAGAAGAGAGGAGTTAATTAATAAGATCATACAAAGAAACATTTTTCTTGCTCAAATCTCAAAAGCCTTTCTAAAGAAAGCCTAAAGATAAGTTTTAAATATTCTGATATATTATTCACACTGCGTTTTCCCATCTGCTAAAATAATGTAGTTGTTACATGCATCTATCCTAATTCTGCCTTTCATATTGAAGTGTTCTCTTTTATCTTACATATTCTTCCATATCTTACTGCCTTTCTCATGCACCCAAACTTGTAGATATTAGCATGATGACTAACATGCAGTAGGCATTGCTTCAGACATATATATGCATATATATAATGTGTATGTGTGTATATATATAATGTTCTCTTGTATTTATATAAGCCTAAATGTGCTTAATAAATTTTATTAGTTTGCAGATGTGTTAGGAGAAAGCAACTGTAGTTCCTCTGATTTGCTAAAGAACATTTTACATTAATTTTCTTATAGAAATGTTACTATAATCATAGAGAAAGAATGAAAAGGCAGCCATCTTGTGGGTGTCATCTTGCACTTTTTCTCCTTGGTTCTTTTCCACACAGTCTTTCTTTTGCTGTGATATTGCCTTTTACCTTAATCAGCCTCGAAGATAGTACTTGATACGTAAAAACATAATCTCATCATTCCATATACTAGAGAATAGTTGCATTTCCCTTTGGCATTCAGGCAGTCACCGTCTACTGGTTACAAGCAAACCATATCTACCTTTATATTTACTCAAACATATGGATGAAACATAATTTTTCCATTGTATGGTTCTCTGTTGAAATGTATTTACAAAAAGCAAATATGTAAGCAAAATATTATTCTTGTGAACGAGATTAATTTGTCTGCAAGCTAGCATGCAGGTATACCATTCAGGAATGACAAAAAACTGCTGGATGCTCCCTTTTCCAAATTAACTTAATGCTGTCTAATATTGCTGATATGTATTGAAAGACTTATTTACTGTTTAAATTGTTTATATTATCTCTGGAGAAAGCTTAAGAGCATTAGTTCCTGTTAATGTCGATTCTATTTCAATGTGTTGATTGTATTTCAACAAAAGGAATATTTCATGCAATTCCTAACTTTGTACTAAAGCTATTGTATAAAGATCATATAAAAAAATATTTTTCCCTACAAATTTTGTTTACTATATAAGTTAATAATTACACGACCTACTATTATACAATTTCTGCCTTGTTATAGCTTTTTTATTTTTAAAGAAGGAAAACAAAATTCTAGAGCTCAAAATTCTATCACCAGGGAGTGAAGTTATTTGTCAATGAAATAAATGCCATCAGCAGCATCATCATTAACATACAGACTGTTTGATTCAAGATTAGCAGTTGCAGAGGTTATTGATTATGCCACTATTGGCAATTTACCAACAAGCTTTCAATAGTAGGTTGAACGTAGTGGGTTTTTATTTGTTTGAAAACTTGCAGAAAAATTGAAAACTTTTTCCCTTTAAAAAATGTCTCAAAATGTAAAACAAAATAGCAACTCTAATTAGTGTGTGTTTGCTCAGCTCTTTGTAAATGCAAAGCACGTCGGAAGTGTTAAGTGTTATTAATAACTCTGAGGACATGGATAATTCGTGATTCTGGTGTTTCAGAATAATAACCCCCACACATACATCCACTCACAGAAAGAAAGAAAGAAACGAAACGAGTCCTCTTTCTTCTCTTGCAAGTTAGCATAAACCAAACTTTTGTTTCTCCTGTTTTCGGAGAATCTTTTAAAAGCTTTATAGACAACAATTGACGAGATCCATTTCCAAAAGGGAAAATAAATGCGGATTAGGAGGAAAACAATTATCATCTCTCCCCCCAACTCTGCCTCCCGATCCCGAAATAAACCACTTTCCAGTGTGTATCAATACAGGAATCGACAAAAAGGAATCTCCGTGCTTATTTATCAGATAAGCCTGAACCTGTCTATGGCACAAAAAAATCCTCTTTTAATAAAACTTAACCCTGAAAAAAAAATATGTGCATGTGTGCCTTCGTTGGTGGGGGGGAAGTATTTTTATTTCCAGTGTAAGCAAATTAGTCTCACATATAATTTTTTATCTACCGTTATGCGATGAGAAAAAGTTACTCCGTCCCAGGGACGCCCCGGCAGAAGTGGAGCTCTGCGTAGGCACCCCCTCCCGGCAGCGCGGAGGAGGCAGGGACCGCGACGCTACGTTCCACTAGTCCAGGATACCTCCGCCGTAACCTTGCGCGCCTGCCTTTTCCTCGTCAGCTATCGTACGGATTCATAAGGGAGGCTTTCTTCTTTCCTGAATAAGAGCAGATCACATCCTCTAACAGATTGATTTCCTTGTGTATAAAACTCATTTTTCTCCTCTTAATGGTATTATCTATGATATTCTGCAGAATTATATTAATATATCTCTTTGTGCCCAGACTTCAAATCTGAGACTTTGTGAACTATTTTAGTTCAGCTCCCTCATGTCCTTGCCCTCAGCTATAGGCGGCAAAGCTGGATTCTTCTCAGGTAATTCACCCTCCTGCCCAAGAGATACATGTGGCTTCTGCAGGAAGCTCACCAAAAACAGTGGGGCTGCGGGATAGTAGCATTTCACAGGCAGGAGGGCTATCGTATGCCCTTTGTCTCAAAGTACTCTAAATCAGACCTAAATGGCTTCTCTGGTGAAAAGGGAGGCAGGTAGTTTTAGAGTCTGCTGAGACACGTAAATCTTGTCCTGGGCTTTTTCCAGAGCAGGGGTGAGGGATTGAACCTTTGGCTCTC
Source organism: Gymnogyps californianus (assembly GCF_018139145.2). Classification (NCBI taxonomy): domain Eukaryota; kingdom Metazoa; phylum Chordata; class Aves; order Accipitriformes; family Cathartidae; genus Gymnogyps; species Gymnogyps californianus. The sequence goes on along the minus strand of NW_026114143.1, from coordinate 37,243 downwards.
AGTAACTCCCAGACTATAGCATTAATGTCCTGGGCCTCCTGAGTGTTAACATTCTCCCACCCTTCCCAAACACCTCCAGCATGGGAAAAGTCAAGTTTGGAGAACTCCTGATTTTCATTTTGTAGTCAAAACCAAATACATTTGGGCTATTATGGTAGGACAGCTTCCTTAAAAAGATTATTTGAACTATAAAGGCATTCATTTAGGACTTGTGATATTGCAGAAAGGGCCTGCTAAAAATTAGCAGCTTGTCCTGGTATTTGGAGAACAAGAGTGACAACTTATTGGAAGTTCTCAAGGAATCATTTATATTTCACACTCCAGCAGGCAGCTGATTTGAAATTAGCATAACAAAGGCTCTGAGCCTGTGAACCTCAGAAACCTTTTGACCTCTTAGCTGCTGGCATGAATAGCCCCCAGCCCTGCCTATAGAGATCTTCCAAAGCTTTCCTGTTCGTGGATAAATTGTTAATCAGGGTAATTTAATATAGTTTTCAATATGCCTCATCTCTTGTTGAGCAAGGTATTCACAGATCTCGCCCTCTCCCAAAAGAAAAGTTCTCCTTTATTCAAGTGCGAATGGGGCAGCTGCAGAGCGCCTCCCCCAGCCCCGCTCCCTCAGCCCGGAGGGCGCTCCGCTGCGCCGCGCCGAGCGGCGTTGCGCGGGGCGGGGCGGGAGAGGACCCGTGCCCAGCACCCACCCCCTTCCCAGGACAGGGCCCGGCCCGGCCCAGCCCAGCCTCCAAGCAGCCACAGCACAGCATCCCCAACCCCGACCCCCCGACGCTCCTTTTAACCCACTGACCCGAGCCCTGGTGGAGCGTTATAGCCCTGGAGGCGCAGCCCGCCCCTGCGCGCAGGGAGAAGTGGTGCACCTGTCGCACCCCCGGGATAGCCCAGGGAGAGCAAGGTGTCTCGCCCTCCCCTCCCCCCCGCCGTGGGGCGGCCTCTTTGTGGCTGCCAGCTTGGCCAATGACCCTAACATTAAACCTTCACTTGATTTTTGTCCTTATTTATATATCTTCATTTAGTCCTCGTAGTTCTCTGTGGGTGACATCTGGGTTTTAATATTGCAGTGTGTGAGCTGTGGTTCAGCCTGTTCCTTCCAATGCATTTCTGGACAGAGTTGGGGGGATCTCTTTCCCCACCTCACACTCCCCTCCTGTTACTTGAGTTTCCTCTCTGTCCTTTCCATCACTCAGCCTGCAAAAGTTGCTGGAACCAAAGTTTCTATAGTGAAAACTTAAGGAATGAGAGGCACTAGTGTTTGGGGGGAGATGCTTTTTGGGTTTAATATATGCCTGGTATTTGGGTTATTGGCATACTTTAGACTTCTGGCTACTATTTGTCAGAACTGCAAGATTGGGGGAAGAACTGCAGATGGGGGAAGAATTCTAGATTATTTGCTTACAACATTGGTAAAATGGTCATACAAAGATATGCTCCAGATACCGCCCCAGTGTGAGACAGTGTGGCTTTTTCCATTGACATGAATTGCAGTATATGTGGACTCTCAATGTGTAATATAAATAGCTATCATTCTGCTTTGAGAGTCACACTCTTTAGTTAGTCAAGATAATATTTCTTTAAAATGTTTAAAATCATGTTTCAATCCTATTTATATCTAAAGGTCTTGAAATAAATTGTTCTTGAAATAAAAGAACAAAACAGCAAAAAAGATAGCACATAACTGTAAATATGATCAAATTACAAACATATTTTCTGTATTTTACTTTCCTAAAGTAAGGATTTTACTTCTTTGCATTTTATTTGCACATTTTGACTTCTATGTTTGTGTCTGTGGACATCTGTGATACAAACAATTCCTTTTTTTTTTCTTTGAAGCTCCAAATTTGTGCTTGATTTCCTTGATAAAATGTTCATAGATTATTACGGGTTTTTCACAGATTTTTACAAAATACATAGAACAAGTTTTAATCAAGATAAATTTAGGCTTCTAGTATTTATCAAATATCTTTTGAACTATCAAAAAAATCCAAATAAATAAGATAGCCTCTTTACAGAAATTCAAGAAATAACCTCTGGTTCCTTTTAATTGTGAGAGGGTAAAATGACAGCATTTTTCCTTGCTTTTTGCTCATTAACTTTTTTTCTTTTTTTATTACATTTTTTCCTTCATTAGAATTTATGATTCATAGCTATCATTACACTTTCACATCTCTGAGTCTCTGTTAAATTTTCTTTGAGTGGTTGATAAACATACAGAAAAAGATGCCTTTGCTCTGTGCCCATGCAAAACTATATTTTCAGGATTTTTTTTCCCAAATTATTTTTAGTTTCTTAATTAAAATAATTATATTTTGTTTGAAAATCAAATTAATTCCATTTTGATTAAAGAATGATGCATTTTTTTCCTTCCAGCAATTAAAGAACGGGGGTTTTGTGCATTAGGAGATACTTACTTAGGTTGTTGTTTCAAAGCTGCTTCCATCTAATGGTACAGTTTGGGCCTATTGTATTGAAAAAAGGATCTATATTTGGGATGGTGTTTGACAGGGGGAATGAACGCAGACACAAGAATAATTATATTACAGTCCCTTTGGGAATGCCAGCACCAAATTTAGCCAGACTGATGGGGCACTGTCTAGACAATCCTTTTTGTGTATCAGCTGTTTTTTCCCTGCTTTATTGTCCAGCTTCAATATATGACTGGAACCTGCATATGGAGCCCAAACATAACCATTCCTGCAGCCATACTTTGCTGTAAAAAACAACACCCCCCCCAAAGTCTCAGTATTAGAATAGTTATAAAACAGAAAAGCAAGCAAACTATGCTTTTGCACAAAATATGTAAGTGTGTACATATGTATGCACACATGTTTACAGATAACTATTCTATAATTAAAAATGCAGTTCAGTAGAATTATCACTTGAGTTCACCAGTGGATGCATAATCTTGGCTGTGGCTCTATTTTTTTGTGGGGAGGAAGTTGGGGAGTGATTTTGAAGGGAGTGTTGTTTTACAGAAGACATGTAGATGAGGGTAGAAATATTGCTCTCTTTTCACGTGCTCCACGTCTTCCCAAAAGAAAATTGAAAATATATAAAACAAGCAGGTTTTGTGAAGAGGCAATTAGGAACTATTGTACATGTAAATTACAACCTTTCATTTTTGAAAAGGGCAAAGGATAAAAAGAAGGAATATTTATCAAATGTTTACACTGTAATTAGCAGTACACACTGCTCAGCTTTTCACTTGCTGAACCTAATACTGAGCTGGAATTAAGCCTGTTCTAAAGACTCATAGGACTGCAGGCTGTTTCCTTTTTTTTTTTAAGTAAAAAGCATCAGAAACCTATGATAAAGAAATTGCTACAAAACTTAACTGTATCAATTAATATGCATCATGCCACTCTGTCACAAGGGGATTTTTTTTTTTTGCCACTAATACCTAAAAGTATCTTAGCAAGAAACAGCCACTGATAACAAAAAAACCCCACAACCCTCTCAAGATATTATGCTGAAGATGATTTAGGTACTGCATTGCACACAGTCTGGGAAAAATCTGTGGAAAGCAGATATGTGCAGCGAACTTTCTAGGCCTGTACCTTCATTATCTGAAAATGGCACTCAATAGGTAGGCAGTCCCTGAGACGATTTTGTTTGGCCTTGGCAAGATGCCTGCTACTTATCATGCTGAGCAATAATGGCTCGTTTTTCACTCATCTTACCCATCTCTACTCATCTTTTCCTTTTTTAAAAATTGTAAGCTCTTTGGGGAAAGGGCTATCTTTCATATTTTGTTTATTCTGGTCATGATTAGACAGGGGCACTGGTAATAATGGACTTTTTTGTTTACATGCTTAATTGCAAAATTTACTTGCTTCCTGTCAAGGATATCATTGCCATGGTCCTTCTGCACTTTTTTAGACCACCTTCTTTTGGAGTGTACCAGTCCTTGGAAATATGCTATATGGAACCATTCTGTACTTAAATTGATAGTGCTACTTATAAAGTAGCACAAGAAGTCAGCTATTATGGTTTTATAATTGAGTCATATGCTCTTCTGGTCTGTAGTCTGAAAAGCCTTATAATTACTAATACATATAATAGGTTGTACTGTGGAATCACTGCTGTGCTTTCATGACCTGGCACAAAGAGAAGGAAAGGAGCAGAAATCTTCATGACAGCATCTATAATTCCTAGAGTGAAGGGTATTTGTTGTGCAGCATGTTTCTCACTCTCTGTGTGTTTGCAGGTGTCCCTTCATGCTATAGTTTTGATAATGGCCTTGCAGAGCTCAGGAGCTATATCAGATGACTTGGAAGTAGGCATATAGAAATGGTTACTTCTTAACAAATAAATGTTTATGGAGGGAAGTGGAGGCCTGATATGATCTGATAGAAAAATCCAGCAAAGAAGTGATTTTTGCAAATGGAGCACCACGAGATTAAAATAATCATCTTAACTGAAATTAATCTACAAGACTGTGGTTAGATCCTAATAATCGTCAATTCATGATCTCCTCTTACTATTGAGATTAGTTATGCTGTTCCTGTAAAGCAAATAAAATCTTTGCTTTCTTTCTCTTTTTTTCTCCTTCCTCTCCCTCCACTCCCTCCACCCACTGCAAAGATGACGCCTCTGAGGTTAAAATTAAAAGTATAAAAAAGCACTTATATCTTAGCTATATGAACTATTCTTGACCTGTCGATAAATAGAAGACTTCAGTTTTCCAAGCCAAGATTTCCCAGCCCTTCCTGCTCCCTCAGGGTCTAGCACAAAGCCTCCTGCTTTGGGCACATAGGTTCTGATCCATTTATGTAGGGTGTTAAAGAAAAAAGAGTTTGTTTCCTGGTGAACACAGAAGGTTGCACAAACCTGCAGAGTGATTTACTGTTTATTCCTTGCATGTCAGGTGAGTTAAATGGTTGTAGAATTATGATTGCAATTATATGACTTGGCAGCTAGAAGAAGAAAAGCCGATGTACAATATGGCATGGTTCAGAGTGACTGATAGCTGTCACTGTAGATGCTGGGATGGATACCACTATGCATACTACTGATGCAGAGCCAGCTTGGTTCTGCAAAAGGGATCATGAAGAAAATCAGCTTTGGTGGAGAATAACCACAGCTACCTAATGGTGGGGAGGGCACCAGAGAACCTTACTAGTTGGCACGGTACAAAGATCAACTTTGTTTAGTATGAGGAACATTCATCTGCTTACTGGACAATAAATGTTTGTGGCTTGACACCACTGCCCCAGCCACAGCCAAAGACACAGCTCAAGGCTGTTCAGTGCTGTAATATGAGGAAAGGTGGGAAAACTCATAGGCAGAATTGTCCCAGGAGCTGCACATTATTTATATGTGAATGCCAATTGAAAGTGCTACACACACTATTCTGATTAAAATCATTCACAGAATCATAGAATATTTTATGTTAGAAAGCATCTCTGGAGGCCATGTTGTCCAACCCTGTGCTCAGAGCAGTCCAGTTAGATCAGGCTGCTCATGGCCGAGTCCAGCCGAGCTTTGACTAGCTCCGAGGATGGAGATGCTAGTACCTTTCTGGGCAACCTGTGCCAGTGTTCGCTCACCTTCATGGTAAAAAAATAATAAAAATATCTGTATATATAATCAGAATTTCCTATGTTCCAGTTTGTGTCCACTGCCTCTTATCCTATCACTGATGTACAACTGGCTGACACAATACCCACTATACATATGTGTTGCATGACATGTCTGTATGTGCAGAATGCTGTGATCATGCAATGTTTCTTCTCTGGGGAAGTCACGAGTAAGGTATACTTCTCTTGGGAGCATAGCAGTATGTGGATGTGATGCAGCTATGTGAGGAGCTAGATTGAGGGTGTCTGGTATAGCCAGACCACTTGCTGCACTGGCCAAGGATGGAGAGCTAGGTGATGGATATTCCCTGCGTAGGTCTTGTCTGCATAGCACCTTGCGCAGCCCAATGTACTGGTGTTTGTGGAGCACTTGTTGCAGGGTGAGGAGAGGGGGGAATGGCAGCGCAAGCTGTGTAACCTGGTACCAGACATAGTGGCTTGCTGCTCCACACATCCTAACAGATCTTCTACAGGGAGTACTGTTTTTTAAAGGTAATGGTTTCCATTGCCATATAATCAGGTATCAAATTGAGACTATAATTAAGAAACTGTAACACAGACTCCAAAAGTTCAGCTATCATACCAATGAGCATAATACAAATGCCCAGAAAAACTATATTAGGAAGCATTGTTTTAATAAAATGCTCAGAAACCTTCATGAGAATTAATCTGAGTTGAGGAGTGCGTGTATAATATGTCCCCTTTTCATATGGTGATGCTTTAATGTGACAATACTGGAGTTATGAGAGTAGGCATGATGCATAGTCACATCCTCCATCTTTGTTTTCCTATTACCAAGCAGCAGTTGTCTCTCCTTTCTTTCTCTCTTCCTTTCTTCTTTCTCATTCCTAAAATAATCCTTTCAAATCAGCACAGCTAAAAGTTTTTATCAAGCTGGACTCTTAGTCTGTCATAATTTTGTTTTTTTCAAATCATCCTGTTTAAGTCAGAATAAAACTATTTAAATCAATTTATTGTAAACTTGAGTTATTTATAGATAAAATTATTTACATGTTTGTGAGCTATCTGCTGTGGGCACAGTATTACTGGAGGTTTTTCTTTGGGGATTACAACACCATTTAAGTTTATTTTCTTGTTTTCCACAACATGTTTTGATCTCCTAAAGAAAATAACTTATTCTCTCCATCTTTTCCTTTTCCTTAAGATAAAATGTCCACTTTTGACTACATTTATTTGAGAGTAATGTAATTTATCAATTTGCTTGTTTGGAACTAGGATTGAATTTGTGTTTGGAAAGCATATGCCAAAATAGCTCCTTTTTTTTTCTACTGTGGTGAAAGAAATTCAGGAGATTTTTATCTAAAAATCCTACATCCAATACTGATTATTTGGGCCAGAGTTTGATCATCATCACAGTAATGTAAAGTTGACTTATTTCTATTAAAATCAATAGAATTACATCTGGGTAAAAATGGTGCAAGTAAAATAAAATTAGATGTATACATTTACAATAGCCATTCTGTATGAATGAAATGGTTGCAATGCAAGCTGATCATACTCAGTAAGTCAGATCTGAATTTGGCCCTCTGTGTTTCCTTACACTGAGTTGAGCGCAGTTGGATTTTGTTTAGATGTAAACAGTTGCATATCTAAAATAATGGAGAACTATGAAAAAATATCATGGCTTTTCTAACCAGAGCTACCAATCATACACAGCATTCTATTAGGGAAAAAATATTTCCAAGTAATTTAGCTGAAGAGATACTGCCATCCGAACTCCAAGTGTTGGCAGTACTGTAGGAAAATGGCTAGCTAATTGCTATGCCAAGGAGTGAACTTCCCCAGCTACCTTCTGGCCACAATCACACCCTGTATTGCCTCCAGAACAGAGTAAATGGAAATGCTGCCCCAGATCGGACTAGAGTAAGCCCAGGTGGGACCCAGAAACTGGGCCATGAGGCTGGTCACAAGCTGAGAGCAGAACCCTTAGCCTGCCAGGAGCCAGCAGCTGCTTTATAGACAGACATGCTTGAACTATCACAGCGAGAGGACTGGGTAAAAAGGGACAACCAACCAGATAAAAGCCCTGAAACCTAGCCCAGATCCTGGCAATAGTCTGGAGGAGCATTATCTCTGTACACTCTGACCTGGGCTGCTGTTCAGGGTTGAATCCAAAACTGCTGGTTCACCTTTGTTTTTTCACTGAAAGGGAAATTCAAATTGTAAGTGCTCAGCAATGGTAATTCCTGACCAAGGAATGATCTGGCCTGGAGGGCAAGAAGGCCTAACTGCAGAAGGGGTTAAACTGGCTGGAAGCAGCAATGCCAGAGACAGAACTACTCCCTGTAAAGGAGTGAAGTTTCCCTTGGTGATAAGAGCATTGTCTTGTAGCCATCCTGGGCCACATTTGGGCAGCAGAGCTGGGCTGGGGGATGGACCCAGTGCCAAGTTGAGGTGCCCCATGCCGACACTCACATGATTGGTGTTGGTGCAAGTGTATATAAGGAATCAGTTCATGACACATCTTGACAGACTCCTTGTAGAATCGCTTATGGTGGTAGGACTCTGTCCAATGCATTGTTCATTAAACACACAATCATGTGTTTAATTCACCTCAAGTGATACAATAAAAATTCCTCAACATCACTTACTGCCATCATGGCAAAGATATTTGAAGTATTTATTTCTGACAGCAGCACTAAAGCAATGCTCTGTTATTCATTAGCCTCTGCCTACCAAGGGCTTGAGCCTGAAGGGCCTTGTGTCTCAAGAGTTCACAGCACTCACCTCCAAGCCTGTGATACCTGCAGGCTGCCAGGCTCACAGACTTGGGCCCCGTGGCCTCTCCTGGTGAGAGGGATGCAGTCAGTACCTAAAGGCTATTTCCAATCTGTACACTGCCTTCTTGGTGGAAGAATTAATTTTTCCTGCTCTAGGACCCTGCCAGGTCCTTGGTGTGACTGAGATTTTTGTACCAATAAATTTATGGCTAAAGAAATTTATACTATTACATAAGCTGAACTATAATCCTTAAAATCACATGCTTATGTCTAGAAGATATAGACAAGAAAGAATGAGGTAATAATTGTTTTTCAGTCATAACTTTGAATGGCTGAGTCCTGGATTGTTTATGTCACATCTTTAATTTCACCTAAAGACATTTTTAATGACCTTTTAATGTGTTTTCCACAACAGGAAAAAAAATATCTTAAATGCATGACAGCTGTCATAACAGGCAGTAGCCCACCCTAAGGAAGCCAGGATATTGCAAGCAGATCTGCATTCCTGACAAGCCCAATGATTAGAGCTAGATAACTCTTAGGTTGATGTCTTAGCAAACCCAAGAGAAGTAGTAGGCTGCTATTAACAACCCTCTGCTGCAGGGCACTTCATGACATCAGGTTTGGTAGGCTGTCTCAGCCAATGTACTTTGGAGTGAATAGATGGATATTGTATAAATATTTTTAAATTATTTTTGTCTGTCTGATGTATCTTTGTATTTTTAAATTTACTTCAAGTTTTTTTTAAAGTAGCTAATATAATCTTATAGACTATAAAACTTTATCTGAAGAATTTATAATGTATGTATTATGGGAAGTTCTGCAGCCTAGAAACCAAGGACCATTGTGTGTTAGGTGAACATTACAGATTTCATTTGGCTTTTCTTGTATAAAAAATAGTGGATCACTGCGCTAATTGTGCAGTGTGTCATCTGCTTGTAGTCTTTCAGCTCTGCAAAGAGATATTTCCTTGTTTGTGCCTGTGATTGTGTTTAAATCTGGTTAATACTACACATATATATATTTGAAATAATAAAGAAAATGCAGTGAAAATTAATTGGCTACAATGAATTTGAAATTTCAAATTTCCTAAATATGATGAATGCAAATGATAGTACCATTTTAACTTTATAGGAAATAAAAGGATTTTTATACGCACCCCCCCACCAAATCTTTTTTTAGCACACCTTTCATTTTATTGCAAACTTTTTCTGTAGTTATCACGGAAAGTATTAAAAAAGGATTGTACTGGGTCTGGCTGGGATGAAGTTAATTTTCTTCATAGCAGCCCTTAGGGTGCTGTTGGTGACCAAAACAGTGTTGATAACACACCAGCATTTTAACTGTTGCTGAACAGTGCTTGCACAGCATCAAGGCCTTCTCTTTCTCACTCTGTCCCTCCAGTGAGTAGGCTGGGGGTGCCCAAGAAGTTGGGAGGGGACACAGCCGGGACAGCTGACCCCAACTGCCCAAAGGGATATTCCAGACCATATGACGTCAGGCTCAGCATAGAAAGCTGGGGGGGGGGAGCATTTTTCCAAGGTAGCTGTTGCTTGGGGACTGACTGGGCATTGATCTGCTGGTGATGAGTGATTGCTTTTGCATCACTTGTTTTTTTCTTTTTTTCCCCCTTCACTTATTAAACTGCCTTTATCTCGATCCATGAGTTTTCTTGCTTTTCCCCTTCCAATTCTCTCCCCCATCCCACTGTGGGGGAGTGAGTGAGCAGCTGGTTGGGGGCTTACCTGCCAGCCAGGGTCAACCCACCACCAGGATATTTTCTCAATTATGCATTCTGCACTTTTGAATTTGCTCCATTTTAAAAGGAGGGTAAAAATCCTAATTTCTTATGCCTTTTTAAAAAGTAACTAACTACAGGGGAAAAAAATAGACTAGACAGTTGACAATAATCCTGAGTTAGCAGAGAGATGAGCTCACTATTTAAGTCTTTCCTACAGTTCACTGACTTTTCTGCATATGATACCTAAAGTAGGAACCTATATGGGACTCTGAAGGAGGAATGTAATTTTGAAAGAGAGACAGATTCACTTCTTGTGCCTGCCTTGGTTGTTAGCTTCAGGCAAAACATTTTTGACTCTTTATGAGAATAAGTGTTGTGGTTTAACCCCAGCTGGCAACCAAGCCCCACACAGCCGCTCACTCACTGCCCCCACAGTGGGATGGGGGGGAGAATTGGAAGAGTAAAAGTGAGAAAACTCATGGGTTGAGATAAAGACAGTTTAATAGGGAAAGCAAAAGCCGCACATGCAAGCAAAGCAAAACAAGGAATTCATTCACTGCTTCCCATGGGCAGACAGGTGCTCAGCCATCTCCAGGAAAGCAGGGCTCCATCACACATAACGGTTACTTGGGAAGACAAACGCCATCACTCCGAACGTCCCCCCTTCCTTCTTCTTCCCCCAGCTTTATATGCTGAGCATGACGTCATATGGTCTGGAATATCCCTTTGGTCAGTTGGGGTCAGCTGTCCCGGCTGGGTCCCCTCCCAGCTTCTTGGGCACCCCCAGCCTCCTTGCTGGTGGGGTGGGGTGAGGAGCAGCAAAGGCCTTGACTCTGTGTAAGCACTGCTCAGCAGTAACTAAAACATCCCTGTGTTATCAACACTGTTTCCAGCACAAATCCAAAACACAGCCCCATATTAGCTACTATGAAGAAAATTAACTCCATCCCAGCCAAAACCAGAACAACAAGTTTTTACAGTTTTATTTTAGAAACATTGCCTCCTGATTTTATTTTGCCCACCCTGCAGGATAAGGAACATATAGACCCTCAGAATTGTTTGGGGTTTTTTTCTTGAATAAGAAATATTCAGTCAAGAGCAATATTCAAACAATTGAGTTATTAATACATTAGACTGTGGTTTGATCTACCTTCTTCAGATAATCTGAGAAAAAGAAGCAACCAATTAATATGTTAAGCCTACAAAAGCAGAACCTAATTTCAAATGTATAATACATGTACTCTCATAAACATCAAGGTCTGCTTTAAATAGTTGAAGACTCCAACTCAGGAAAACAACCCTGTTTCAGGAAGGGTATTTGCTTAACTTTAAAAAAGTGCTTAAGCACCTGGAGAGTCAGTGGGATTAAGCAGATACTTCATAGAATCATAGAATATCTCAAGTTGGAAGGGGCCCATAAGGATCATCGAGTCCAACTCCCTGCTCCTCTCAGGACTACCTAAAACTAAACCATATGACTAAGAGCGTCGTCCAGGTGCTCCTTGAACTGTGACAGGGATGGTGCCATGACCACTTCCCTGGGGAGCCTGTTCCAGTGACCGACCACCCTCTCAGTGAAGAAAAGTTACTTCAAGTAATGCATGTGGGCAAGATCTCTAGGTCTTGGCTGTGCTCTGCTCAGGCACTGCCTCCGAGACGTTCAGAGCTGAGGGCTCTCAGTGAATTTGGTGGGAGCTGGAGAACATGTCCCTTTGATCATCTAACCTTCCTGCTACCTATTGATCCATCTCCTTGAGGATTTGTTAAAAAAAATAAAACTCCCACCATCTAAAAATACCAGAAAATTATTCCCTTTCCTCCAGATGTGAATAGCATCTAGATATTCCAACTGAATATGCCCCAAAAACAGAGAAGAAATTTCATCTGTGGCTTGTAAATTTTCTATATACCCAAATATATAATTATTTTAGTGTCTGCCACCTAAATGCTGAGAGGCTGAACAAAGGAGTTTTATGTCTGTTTAAAAAGGAGTTCCCTAAATGGATCCATCACATGCTTCTAGCTCTGAAAAAGCCCATTGTAAGACTTCCCAGGCATCAAATATTTGTATCCAGAGAAGTTATGTTTGGTACTTTTTGAGGTTTTCATTGCTCTTTCTAATCCTGCTGCCTTCCATGGCAGCCCTGCACTATCCATCTCATCTGCTGGAGGGCTGGATATGACCTTGCTAGTAAAAGGGCTTCATACCATGCCTGAGGGACGCTCTGTCTTATTCTCCAGAAACAGACTGTCCTCTTTGGGAAAGTGTTTGTACAGCATAAAAAAGTGAGAATGACAGTCCCTGCCAGTGCTGTGATTCCTATAAATGAAAATTAGTATAATGTTTTATGTGACTGTGGGTAGATGTATGTTTCTTATTGTGAATAAGTGTGTTTCAATATAGATATATAATGGTTGTCTAGCTGTCTATCACCCTGTTTCAGTGTCTCTATTTCTCTCTTTCTCTGCTGGAGTGTAATTTCACCTCTCTGCTTATACTATTACAGTCTCAATTTTATGTCTGTTTTCTAAAAGTGCTTGTATTAAACTATTTGACATTTTCTTGTGTTAATGTGCTCTCATCCAGAGAGAATCCTGTTTTGGAAAGAACATTAATATTTTATGAAGTAGAAGAACAGAACAGGTGTGACAGGCAAATACAGTAAATAGCAAGCAGCATTCTGCAGGATAAGCTTTAATCTGGCTATGACACTAGTCTTCCATGATGTGTGAATAAACAGGGTTATCATGATTAATGGTAATTAATTGTACTGTCATTATTGCTTATGTTTTATGTTGCCCTAGGCTCTGTGAAAGATGTCACGTGAAGATGTTACACCTATCCAAGAAGCTTACAGGCTACAATGGACTGACTTTGGATTTACAGCATTTGGCCTAATGCAGATACATCCAGGAAGTACAGTTTCAGCCATGTCTGCCATACTCCTCAGAAATAAAATAGACCTTTGAGATAACTCTAGAATAATCCAAAAAGGAGATGCTCTGCAGCAACACACTGTAAGCATAGCAGAAAAACCCCATGGTGTAGAGGTGTGATATTGGTAAATGAAACTACAATATTTTAAGATTGTTACCTGCACACCTTCCTTCCCCTTTGCCTGGTGTTATCACATCATGTGGTACATACTGTTTTAAATTAACTTGTAAACCCTGCAGAGACAGGGAATCTCTCTGCCTTTGTGCTTGTGCTGCATGTGGCACCAGGGAGTCCCAGTCCTTATAAGACTCTCCAAGCATCAAGTGTAATGAGAGCTTCCTGCATGTAACTGAGAGTGGGATTGTGTCCAACTGTGACTCTATTGTTCACAAATTTAGAGTTCCTAGAAAGGGAATTTTATTGATTTAAAAAGCCAAATTCTAGTAATGGATCACACTTACGGAATATACAATATGCACAGAAATCAGAGCTACTGTCATACAGTGTTGTGGTTTAACCCTGGCCAGCAGCTAAGCCCCACACAGCCGCTCACTCACTCCCCCGCAGTGGGATGGGGGAGAGAATTGGAAGGGTAAAAGTGTGAAAACTTGTGTGTTGAGATAAAGACAGTTTAATAAATAAAGCAAAAGCTGCACGCGCAAGCAAAGCAAAATAAGGAATTCATTCACTGCTTCCCATGGGCAGGCAGGTGTTCAGCCATCTCCAGGAAAGCAGGGCTCCATCACGCCTAATGGTTACTTGGGAAGACAAATGCCATCACTCCGAACGTCCCCCCTTCCTTCTTCTTCCCCCAGCTTTATATGCTGAGCCTGATGTCATATGGTCTGGAATATCCCTTTGGGCAGTTGGGGTCAGCTGTCCCAGCTGGGTCCCCTCCCAACCTCTTGCGCACCCCCAGCCTACTCACTGGCAGGGTGATGTGAGAAGCAGAAAAGGCCTTGACTCTGTGTAAGCACTGCTCAGCAGTAACCAAAACATCCCTGTGTTATCAACACTGTTTTCAGCACAAGTCCAAAACATGGCCCCATACCAGCTACTATGAAGAGAATTAACTCTGTCCCAGCCAAAACCAGGACATTCTCCACCCCTTATTCCATACCATTTACGTCATGCTCAGGTCCCACACTATCCAATACATCCTCATTGACCATGACCCCCTTAGTCTATGGGTTATCCTTGTAAAATGTCCATAAAATGCTGATAAAATGTCCATTGAGTTCATTTAGTTCATGACTTGGTGTGAGGGACTGGAAGAGTTAATGTCTGTCAATGTCTCAAACATTGTAGCAACCAAGGTGCGTCTGCATAACAAAGAGGGCCATTAGCAAGAAGTTGGCTGGAGTGGACACAGGGGGTGTGCCGGAGGGTGTGCAGTCCTGTGTTCTGGCAGAACCAGCCTGGGAACCCACCACATATGGCCAGAGGCCACACAAAGCTTATCTGAGGAGGGGGCTTGTAGCTCCTTAGCAAGTCCCTAAGACCACCACCCCAATAAGCCGCACATGCTCAGTAGATAAAGAACCCTCTGGAACACTACTGTATATGTTGAGAACTGTCTGGAATGAACCCATATAAGTCTTCAGGAGGCGTGACTGTGGTCGGAGATGTAGACTATAAAAGACACAACTGCAAAGAGCCAGATTGTGCGCGCGCCCATCACCGGAGGATTGCCGCGCTCGTCGCCGACGCCGCGGGATCCAAGGGTGGTGACTATCTCTTTTCTTTCCCCCCTCTTTCTTTTTTTTTCCTTCTTCCTCTCTTTTCTCTCTTCTTGTGAACGTTTTGCTGCAACCCACGCTGCCCACCGTTATGCCTTCCACAGTTTGGATTGTTCAAATAAAGCATTCAAAGTGATCGTTTGGTGTCGTTTCACCTTAATTTAGCCCGGGGGGATCCCAGAACCTCTACGACCCTCTGGGCTGTCCGGTCAGGGTCATAACACTTGGGTTCCATCTGTTACAGTGGTCACACAGGACAGGAGAGGCGATGTGTTGCATGGAGTTATTTGGCGCCAAAGCCAGCTCAGGTTGTGTCACTGTTGCACTTGCACTGCTTCTTGTGAGGCTCGTCCTCCGTTGGTTTGGGTGGTTCCTGCTATAGTACTTCCTATAACATGCAACTCAAATCATGGGTTACAACAATTTAAAGGTATTTCCATTACAATCTCCACCCCTGGTCCCTTTGGGCCAGGTTATAGGGTTTAACATTGCAATGAACTCCTCCCCTTGCCCCTGCTTTGGCATGGGCTTAGCCACAGGCCACAGTCCCTTTGAGGTGTACCTGCTGCGACATGGACTTATCCATGGCCACAGACACTTCGAGGTGTACCTGCTCCCATGTGGACTTATCCATGGGTCACAGTCATTTCCACTTGAATTCACACTGGAGTTCCAGCCTGTCCAGTACAGCAGCACAGAAACAGCAGTGATGCCAGGGCCATCTACCAGCCCAGGCGCACGGCCATTGCTGTTATCAAAATGTTCCCAGGCACAGCAAAGTAAGATGAGCAGCAGTACAGCAGTACAGCAAGCAGCGAAAGCAAAAAGCAGCCACTAATGAGCACTAGACTCTAATATACAGTAAGGCAAGTAAGCCCCATGGCAAGCGCAGGAGCCTGAGAATTAATAACTAAACAGCTATAACGGCTAAAAATTCAGTCTAGCACACTCCAATCAAATCTGTCATTATCTATCTCAAATCCTTCAAGCCCCACATTGGACACCAAAAAGGACTGTTGTGGTTCATCCACACAGCTAAGCACCACATGGCCCCTTGCTCACTCCCCCACTCCACCCTCTGTGGGATGGGGGAAGAGGAATGGAAGAGTAATAGCAAAATCCTCAAGGGTTGAGCTAAAAATTGTTTAATAAGCAAAGGAGAAGTGGAAGAAGAGAGAAACAAAACAAAACAAGTGATGCAAAGGCAATCACTCACCACCTCCTGTGGGTAGACTGATACCCAGACAGTTCCCGAGCAAAAGATGGCTAACCTCCCTAAACTCCCCTCCTCTCTGTTTTGTTGTTGAGCATGATGTCATATGGTATGGAATATCTCTTTGGTTAGTTCGGGTCATCTGCCTGGTTGTGTCCCGTCCCAGCCTATTGTCCACCCCCAGCCTACTCCCTGGGGAGGCAGAGTGAGAAAGAGAAGGCCTTGATGCTATGCAAACATTGTTCAGCAATAACTACAACATTAGTGTATTATCAGCATTGTTTTGTTCACAAATCTAAAACACAGCACCATATGAGCTGCTATGAAGAAAATTAACTCTATACCAGCCAAAACCAGTACACTCCCATTAAGATCTGGAAGCAAAGATCTCCCTTTTCCTACTAGCAGGAGTTGATTTTACTAGAAATTTTTCTTCCTTCCCATCTTATATAGCTGTGGTGCAGTTTTATTCCATATATAGCTCTATAGCTTCATCAGGGAAAGAAAACTGAATGTGCAGCACAAAAACTGGATGAATTTTTCAGTAGTTTCACACAGCTCCAAGTGAATATCAGTAGAGAACAGATAGATGATGTGGGATTTGTTATGGTATTGGCCAGTTGGTTTCAGTTAGGTAGTAGTATGTATTTCTTCTTTATAGATTGTCCTGTTGCAAAATCTGTTGTTTATGGTTCTTAAGAGCGCAGGGATATGGAATGGCTGCATTGCTGTAAACAGAGTAAGGTGCCTGCAAACTTCAAGTAACATCATTGTTTTACAAATTACAGCACTTTCTAAAAAGAAAGCCTCTGTGTAACTAAGTTATACTTAAATATGTTACAGAAAGCTATCTTTTAATTGTCATGTTAAAACTAGTGGTTGGTTTTATCAACCTGTGATTGTAAACATCTGCCTGTGGAAACTCCATCTGCAATGCTTCTCTTATTTCATATACTATATTGTTCCAGATATTTATCAACCCCATATGCAACAGATTGATTTTTCAGTGGACTCATCCACATAACTTTTCTTGATTTGTTAAGGTTTCTGACACACCATTTATAATTTTGAAAATTTTACACTTTTAATGAAAAAGCTTGAAACCAGAACTGAACCCCAACTTAAGTTTATCCTGATGCCAGGAGTCACAAGCTTTGTATGATTTCCACCTGAAACATGAAATGGATGAAATTTGGTATCTGCAAATGTCAATAAGTCCAGCCTAACTTCCTAGCTTGTTACAGATCATAAAAACACCTAAGTTCTGATTGGTTTGGGGTTTAATTCTGTGGAGAACTGACAAGAATTTTCTTTGGCTTTTAACTTTTTAATACCTGTCTACTGTAAAATAACAGTTTCCATCTTTATGCAGTATATACTTACTTGCTAACACCATTTAACCCAGGCTATGGAAAGTAAACATTTACTTCCCAGCAGTTGTTAAAATGCAATTACAGATTGTATTCAAATTTATACATGACATAACAAGTAATTATGTTCATGTGAAATGATGATGATGATGATGATAATATCAAGCAGCAGATGTGTGAACATAAATGCCTGTCACCTGATTTTAAACATCAGCTGAGCTAAATGGAAGCTTAAGTATCTTTCTTAGATCATTGTTAACTCAATATAAATAATTCTTCAAATTTTATTATCCATTTAAAGATACAGTAGATTATAGTAGAATGTTGTTCATAGTGTTGCTATTATAGCAGCATTGATATCATTACTTAAGAGGCAACTGAGAAATGCACTAGGTATGAGGTTTATTAAAATGCATAAGCAGGAGTATAGTCTAAAATTTGGTACCTCCCATCAGACCATACAGGTACTTACCGTGCCTGTTCTCAACATAAAGTCCAGTATGGAACAGCCAAGTGTCTCCTTCACATCTATAGCCTGTTGGGTTTTCTCACCTTTGCCCATCTCTCCAGATATTCAAGAAAACACCTGTTGGACTGGACATGACAAAAAACCAGTGTTGGAGTCAGTGATACCTCCTACCTTTTATTACTTTTATTCTTTTATTATTTATTATTTTATTTATTTATTTATGTTTTTATTTTTTATTATTTATGCTTGCTTTGATAACTCATAAAGAGTATAGGAAACGCATGCTTACATCCCACCTTCACTTCACTGAATTTAATCCATACCTTTAACCTCTCAAGAGATGGCCTGTCAGAGTACTCCAGGGTGGGAGATCCTCTCAGTCCATTGTGTCTGAGCTGTTGTATTCTACATAAAATAATTCAGATTCACTGGGGCAGGGAGGAAAAGGCAGGCAGTGGGTAGGGCAGTTGATGAGGAACAGGGGCTCAGGCAATATATATGTTGGATGTGAGGTCAAGCCTCAGCTTCTGTGATTCCTTAATATGAAATACCTAAATGTAATGAGAGAAGAGGAGGGAAGAGGAGAGGGTAGTGCAGGGTCTGGATTTCTATGGCTCCATACATGGTATAAGAAGACTATTTGCGTAGCTCAGTGTTATGGATTCTGCCAGACATGACTGAAGGTAAAGCTATGTACTTTGGGACCCAAAAGCACTTTTCAGGTCTATATTCATATGATGACTACATCACAGCTCATGTTAGAGTGAGAGCTGGTATTTATTGGTTCCTTTTTCCCCACTGCCCTCACTGCCCTGGAAGGAACCTACATTGAAGAGAAATGTGGCACGATCTAGGGACTGCAACTCTAATGCTATTGCAGCACACAGCTGCCTAAGTCTAGACAGGTCCTGAGAGAGTCATGAAAATGCTACATACATCTGACTCTCCTTTTATATCCAGTTTGAACATTTTCTGCAGTTCTCAGTCTTCTGTTAGATGATTTTCTTTTCCATAGGTTTGGATAAATATGGTTTTCCTCCAATTCATGAACCTAAAGATGAATCATGGGATGAATCAATCATTGTCTATCCATTGCGTGAATGAAAAAAACCCAACAAAACACCACAAAGGAAACAGTAGAAAAATGCAAGGATGGGTTCTTGAACCAGTGACAGTAGAGAGTGTATACCTTTATTACATTGTGTCTTCTGCCACTAGTCTTGCTCAAGAGTTTGGCTGCCATGATGTGGACAAAAACTAGCATTTCCATCCAGGCTGTGATGGATAGTCCTAGTTGGAGGGAGCTACTGTAGCTATAATGTATTATAAAATAATTTTTCATTTATTAGAAGAGGAAAAGATCAAGGATTGTTTCCACTAACCTTAACCACTTTATTGGTATTAAATCATATTAAGTTGCCATTATTTTCTCATATTTGGCATTTTCTTCTGGTTGTTTATTCTGATTTGCCTTGGCCTCCTGCCAAATGTGCATCAAGTATCAAGAGGCAGTTCTAAAATCCATTTTTCCTATAAAAAATGAAGAGAAATAATTACATTTAAGAGCACTGTATTAAAAAAAAGTGGTGGTAATTTGCTTCTATGGCTAGGTATAGAGCAAAACAATAGTTTTAAATAGATATATTGTGTGATCTGCTTGGATAGACCATATATACATATCACTTTCATACTTTAAAAAAAAAAAAACAGCCACTGAATGTGTGGATTACTGAAGCATGCAGTGTCTTACAATAAAGCATTTTGAATCTGATGCTGCAAAAGACAATGTGCCCAATGTGAGAAGTGAATTTCCTTCTACCCTCCTGTGAAGACAGTCCAGGGAACTCAGTACCCTGTAGGCTTTGAATCTGAGAGATGAATTTTTATACATTTGTTTAGTATAATATCTATATTCAGATTAGCACAAATGACATTTTCATGTCACATAACTATGAAGCCTAGTGTCACATGGAGGTAAATCAAGAATAACTCCATTAAACTTAGACCGTGTGATAAGTGTAAGAACAGGAGTGTGTGTATGTATTTATATAGCCCAATATCATTAATTACTTCATTGAGCTTATTCTAGGGGTGAAGTTGGTGCTTACAGTTCCCATGTGATGTACTGACTCTTCCGAAGTTAATCAGTGAATGGAATATATTCTGCAAGCTTTATAATTCGGTGTCTTCAGACCTACTATTGTAAAATATGTAAGATTTGGGCTAATATACAGAATACTTTCAGAATACATGCAGATAAAGCAATTAGCCACTTTAAAGTTTTCTTATTGGTGATAGTATCCATACTAATTAAATTGATTAAGAACACATGTGATATCATAAGAGGACCAGGTCAGGACTAAATTTTTCTTATGAAAATACAGTAAATATGTTATACAGTTAAACAACATCAATACTAATTGATTAATATATTCTAAATATCCAGTGGAAATTAAGGGAATTTACTGATTTTAAAATTAGACTGGTTATAAATGGTCTGATATGGTTTTAGTGCCTAATTTTAGTGGTTTATGGTGCCTAATTTTAGACAACTAAGTATGAACACTTTGGACTATTGTTTTTAAGTAATATAGTTAATGTGTGCAAATTAGCTAAAATAACCTATACCCTAATTGTCTGAGGCATGTCCTTATCCTCTTGCAATCAATTCATCTATAAATACCATGAAGTCAAATTAAAAATATAACAAAGCACCTAGAAATTTTTCCTACAATCATAAGTCTCTATGAAATGTAACTTTGCTATGATAAACCTATATGTGGAAAAGGGAAAAAATTGCTTATGAAATTCAAAATTGCTTTTCTTACAGAAATTCTGTGTATTCCACGATCAAAAAGATAGAATGAAAACTGGAAATTTTGGGAAAAAATATGTAAGAAAGAAAAAAGTTTTAATGTAAAGCAACATTGCACATGGCTTACTATTTAAGCATTTGAAAGTGAAAAGATAGCATTTTACCAGCGGTAATCTGAACTTAAATACAGATATATTGAGTCCTTATAAAACTTATTGAAAGACTGAAAACTGGCTTTTGGGTTCTCTTTGTATCAAAGTTACTTGAATATCCTGTATTATCAAAATTTGTAGGATGCTATTTTATTTACAGTAAAACTGAGTTTGGCTATGCATACTTTGGAATACTAAGACCATTACAAGATATTTGAAATGTGTCTCTAGCATGTACTAACATCTCCTAAAGAAGGTATATAATGGTATAATGTCACTAGATGTAAGAATGTAAGATTGTAACTCCTATTAAATTCAGTGGTAGTGGAGGATTTGTAGCATCTTCCAGAATTGGACCACTGAAAAAAAACCCCAGCAACCTAATGAACACATTTTTGAAGAAGACATTCTGTCCTGATCTATTTTGAGTAAGGATAGGCTGAAATATTGTTTGCAGCTATGATTTGGTTTTTTTCTTTTCTGATGCACGTTGAGTCAATAGGGACAATCCAAATTTGTTGCTTTATAGTTTTGCCTACGTGCATCCTCTGAAATAATTAAACATGTATCACATTAACACTGTGAAAAACACATATAATGACACTATATTTTCAGTACCTTTACATCATGGATATACTTTGGAATATTAGAAGCCTTAATAGTGAAAACAACTGCTTCAATCAAACTTTTGTTGTTTTTATATGCCCTGGAAACCTCTGTCAACCTCTACAGGCCCACACATCAGCTAAAATACATTTGCCTCTTTTAATGAGTTCATCCCAATGTCCCTAGATGTCCCCAGTCCCTAAATGTTTTTGGATGCTTATATAAATCAAATAGAATCTATAATTCTTTTTATGATTTATCTATTGCTAGCTGTCTAGTTTGTACCCAGAGCTAATAATGGCAACTCAATTTATGGTAGCATCTTGTGACTTATATGTTTCTAATCAACGATGTCAACAGAAGAGCCATGTTCAAACAAAGCTCCTTCAGTCTGCTTCCAGTTTTGCAATGGGATCACTGACTGTCTAGCAGATTCAGCAGCATCATCCCACAAAGAAAATCACAGAATTGCAGAATGGTTGAGGTTGGAAGGGACCTCTGGAGGTCATCTGGTCCATCACCCCTGCTCAAGCAGGGCCACCTAGAACAAGCTGCCCAGGACCAAGTCCAGGCAGTTTTGAATATCTCCAAGGATGCAGACTCCACAACCACTCTGGGCAACCTGTGCCAGTGCTCAGTCACCCTCACAGTGTTTCCCGATGTTCAGACAGAACCTCCTGTGTTTCACTTTGTGCCCATTGCTTCTTGTCCTGTCACTGGGCACCACTGAAAAGAGCCTGGCTCCGTCTTCTTTGCACCCTCCCTTCAGGTATTTGTATACATTGATGAGATCCCCCCCGAGCCTTCTCTTCTCTTGGCTAAACAGTCCCAGCTCTCTCAGCGTTTCCTCATAGGAGAGATGCTCCAGACCCTACATCATCTTTGTGGCCTTTCTCTGGACTCTCTCCAGTATGTCCAGACCTCTCTTGTACTGGGGAGCCCAGAACTGGACACAGGACTCCAGGAGGATACCATTCGCATTCTTTGCAGCAAGGGCACATTGCTGGCTCATGTTCAACTTGGTGTCCACCAGGACCCCCAGGTCCTTTTCTGCCAAGCTGCTTTCCAGCTGGGTGGCCCCCAGCATGTGTACTGGTGCATGGGGTTATCCCTCCTCAGGTGCAGGACTTGGCACTTCCCCTTGTTGAACTGCATGAGGTTCCTGTCAGCCCAATTCTCCAGCTTGTCAAGGTCCCTCTAGATGGCAGCATGACCCCCGGTGTATCAGCCACTTCTCCCAGTTTGGTGTCATCAGCAAACTGGCTGGGGGTACACTCTGCCCCATCATCCAGATCATTAATGAAGATGATGAACAGGACTGGATCCAGTATTGACTCCTGGGGTACACCACTAGTTACTACCTGTACTGGGAGGCTTGTGGAAGACATTGTATTCAAGGAGTTCATGATCTTGAATAGGCCATGTCTGCTCTATTGGGCCTTGTACTTAGGGCTTGAGAACCCCGTATGTTATTAATATAATCTCTAATTTATAATATCTTTGAGAAAGGTAAACTGTATGTGGATCAAGGGGTGGAATGTAGTGGTCTTGACTGGGAGACCATTGTACATGGAGGAGTCAGTGATCAACAGAACAGTGTATTGGGTCTGGCTGAGATGGAGTTAACTTTCCCCATAGCAGCCCTCATAGTGCTGTGCTCTGTATTGGCAGCTAGAAAGGTGTGGATAACACACCAGGGTTTTGGCTACTGCTGAGCAGCGCTCCCACAGCATCAAGGCTGTCTCTCCAACATTGCCCCCCCCCCACCAGTAGGCTGGGGGTGGGCAAGATCTTGGGAGGGGACAGAGCCAGGACAGCTGACCCAAACTGACCAAAGGGATATTCCATACCACATGACATCTGCTCAGCAATAAAAGCTAGGAGAAGGAGGAGGAATGGGGGGCATTCGTTTGTTTACGTTTGTCTTCTGGAGCAACCACTACGCGTACTGAAGCCCTGCTTCCCGGGAAGTGGCCGGACATCGCCTGCTGATGGGAAGTAGAGAATAAAATCTTTTGTTTTCCTTTGCTTTCGTGCGCGACCTTTGCTTCTGCTTTATTAAACTATCCTTATCTCGACCCACGAGCCTTTTGTTATATTTTCTCTCCCCTGTCCAGCTGAGGAGGGGGCAGTGATAGAGTGGCTTTGGTGGGCACCTGGTGGCCAGCCAGGGTCAACCCACCACAGTTAACCTAAGTAGGCCCAGGTCTGTGCTGTGCTGTGCTGCAGGTACAGCTTGGCCTTCAGGCCTTTGTTGTGCTGCACAAATTCCTTGGCAGCAGGATAACCTCATCCAGCTCACTGTAACAGAGGAGCCTGCAGGCAGCTCCCACTTTATACTGGTGATTACACCACCTGCATGGCGTCACCTTTATCTAAAAGTACATCAAGAAGTTCTCATGTGAACATCCTTTAGGAATAGAGTTGTTTTCTTGTAAGTAAATTATATAATAGTTCAAACAACCAAAAAGGAGGTGCTTCTCTCTGTGAACAGAATCTGATCAGCATGCCGTGGGAAAATCCATCTGGGCTCCATCTGACGGTACATGAATGTGGGTTGCCCAGCATCTGAAGGGACGTAAGATTTACTCGCTATCTATATTCTTCTTCTTCTGTCTTATTAAAACAGTTATCTTATTAAGCCATTTGTTGTCGTGCCTTTCTTACTGAGATCCAGAAAGAACCCTGTACTGTCTCTCTCTCTCTCTCTCACCTCCCCTTCCCCTGCCGGTACCGAAAACTGGTCTCCAACTAGACTTCATGCCACTGATCTCCACCCTCTAGGCCTGGCCATTCAGCCAGTTTTCAGTCCACTTCACTGTCTGCTCATCCAGCCCATACTTCATCGTCCTCTCTATGAGGATCTTATGGGAGACAGTGTTGAAAGCCTTACTCAGATCAAAGTAGCCAGGCTGTATTTGGTTTGCATGGCAAGGTTTGGGGGGGTGGGGTGGCTGCAGAGGTGGCTTCTGTGAGAAGATGCCAGAAACTGCCCCCATGTCAGACACACTCAGTTCCAGCCAGCTCCAAGATGGACCTGCCGCTGGCCAAAGCTGAGCCAATCAGCGATGGTGGTAGCACCTCTGGGATAACATATTTAAGAAGGGGTAAAAACTGCTGCGCAACAGCAGCTGGAAGAGAGGAGTGAGAATATGTGAGAGAAACAACTCTGCAGACACCAAGGTCAGGGAAGAAGGAGGGGGAGGAGGTGCTCCAGGCACTGGAGCAGAGATTCCCCTGCAGCCCGTGGTGAAGACCACGGTGAGGCAGGTTGTCCCCCTGCAGCCCATGGAGGTCCACGGTGGAGCAGATATCCACCTGCAGCCCATGGAGGACCCCACACCAGAGCAGGTGGATGTGCCTTGAAAAAGGCTGTGACCCCGTGGGAAGCCCCTGCTGGAGCAGGCTCCTGGCAGGAACTGTGGACCCGTGGAGAGGACCCCACACTGGAGCAGGTCTTCTGGCAGGACCTGTGGCCCCTTGGGGGCCCCTTGGGGGACCCACACTGGAACAGTCCATTCCTGAAGGACTGCACCCCATGGAAAGGACCCATGCTGGAGCAGTTTGTGAAGAACTGCAGCCCATGGAAAGGACCCACGTTGGAGAAGTTCATGGAGGACTGTCTCCTGTGGGAGGGACCCCACGCTGGAGCAGGGGAAGAGCATGAGGAGGAAGGAGGGGCAGAGACAACGTGTGATGAACTGACCGCATCCCCCATTCCCCTGCGTAGCTCGAGGGGAGGAGTTAGAGAAGTTGAGCCCGGGAAGAAGGGAGGGGTGGGGGGAAGGTGTTTTAAGATTTGTTCTTATTTCTCATTATCATACTTTCTGTTTAACTAGCAATAAATTAAATTAATTTCCCCAAGTCGAGTCTGTTTTGCCCGTGATGGTAATTGCTGAGTGATCTCCCTGTCTTTATCGCAAAACATGAGCTTTTCGTCATATTTTCTCCCCCTGTCCGGCTGAAGTGGAAGAGCGATAGAGTGGCTTGGTGGGCACCTGGCCGCCAGCCAAGGTCAACCCACAACACTGGCATTTCATCATAGAAGGTTAATCAGGTTGGTTAAGCAAGACTTCCCCTTGGTGAAGCCATGCTGGCTACTCCTGATGATTTTCTTGTCCTTCATGTGCCTGGAAACAGTTTCCAGGATTAGTTGCTCCATCACCTTCGTGGGGATCGAGGTGAGGCTGACTGGCCTGTATCTCCCTGGGTCCTCCTTCTTGCCCTTCTTGAAGACAGGAGTGACATTTGCTTTCCTTCAGTCTTCGGGTACTTCGCCCAGTGGCCATGATCAATGAAAGATAGTCAAGAGTGGCCTAGCAATGACATCAGCCTCAGCACTCGTGTATGCATCCCATCAGGGCCCCATGACTGTAAGCTGTAAAATATAAGCTGAAAATGACCGTTTTACATATTACCTTGTTAAAATAAGATTTTGTACTTGTTCAGATCTACAACTGCATAATTGCAACTAATAAGCTAAGTTTTAAATTCTTTGTTGTTTTCTTGCCATGTAAATGCTACAGATGTACATACAAACAGTAGCTAAATTAACATCTGGATACTCTGATAAATTTGTTTTGTTCTCTTTCCTTTTGAACACATAACAATATGAGCTGAGGTCTTTTAAAAGAATTTATCCAATGGAATGTTCTCAAATAGAGAAAAATATGCACTACTTACTACATTTTTTGTTTATTAACTATATATTGAAGTGAATAAGAAAAGTTCACACTGAATCATGTCAATAGGATGTATCTGAATAAAACATAATAAGTTGCTCTTAGTTGATAAGAGTGAGAAATACCACTATTTTGAAAGTATTATTGCCTAAACACTCTGGTGACTGACATGCTGAGGAAACAATCATGAAAAATATTTTGACCAGGAGAGAATTGAAGGCCATGCAAGTTCTTTCTATAATTATTTTTTTCTAGACTTTGTTCACATCACTAATCAAAAATGTAAGTTTGTAACCTACTTTGTTTTTGGCACGCCCACTGTCCTATGTTGCTTTTAGACAACATGAAGAAAATTTACAACATTCTATGTATGGCATAGCCGAACTTTTCCCCACTCCTGCAAATGGATTTTAATCCTGTACTGGGTCTGGCTAGGATAGAGTTAACTTTCTTCATAGCAGCTCATATGGGGATGTGTTTTAGATTCGTGACCAAAACAGTACTGATGATAACACACTAATGTTATAGGTTTTGCTGAACAATGTTTGCACAGCATCAAGGCCACCTCTGTTTCTCACTCTGCCCTCCCAGTGAATAGATTGGGGGGTGCGCAATAGGCTGGGAGGGGACACAACCGAGCAGATGACCTGAACTAACCAAAGAGGTATTCCATACCATATAACGTCATGCTCAGCAACAAAAGGGAAAAGAGGAGGTTTTAGGGAGGTTAGCCATCTTTTGCTCGGAAACTGGCTGAGCATCAGTCTACCCACAGGAGGTGGTGAGTGATTGCCTTTGCGTCACTTGTTTTGTTCCATTTATCCTTTGCTTATTAAACAATTCCTTGTTTATTTGATCTTGACCCCCAAGTTTTCTTGGTTTTATTCTTCCTTTTCTCTTCCCCCATCCCACTGGGGATGGGAGGGAAGTGAGTGAGCGACTGTGTGGTGCTTATCTGCCAACTGGGGTTAACCCACAACAAATCCCCAAAACTGCTCAGTATTTATGTGTGCCTATATGTAGCAATATGTTGCAAGTAAGGGTGTCATTTATTAAGGTATTTGTTTTTAATGTAATGCCATTATATCATTTCAATAAATTATTTTCCTTTTTATTGATAATAAAATTCAATTTAGAGTGTCTGCTGGACAGTTGATCATTATAACTGCTCTGAGGCCAGCAGCTCTGTAGTGTTTGACTGTTGTAGCACCCTGAAAAGTAAAGTTGTCCAACTCAGGCAAGGTATGCCCAGTTGCCAAGCATTTCAATCTACTGTCATTTACAAATGTTCACAGACTATTGTTTACTATTGTTGTGCAAACACATTAAAGGATATTTGATTTCAGGATGAATAAATATAACTCATAAGATTAATCCTTTCTGCACTTAAACTTGCTAAGTAATGAAGTATTGTTTGATAAACATTGCTGGAAATAAAAGAATGTATATCTATAGGGTGCACAAAAGAATTCTCGGCAATTTATCCATTCCATAAAAGCTTTAAAAATATCCCAGCTGTCGTGGTTTAACCCCAGCCGGCAGCTAAGCACCACGCAGCCGCTCGCTCACTGCCCCCCACCCCTGGGATGGGGGAGAGGATCAGGAAAAAAAAAAACCTCGTGAGTTGAGATAAAGACAGTTTAATAGGACAGAAAGGAAGGAAAAACAATGATAATGATAATAATAATAATATGACAATAGCAATACTAAAAGAATTAAACTATACAAAGCAAGTGGTGCACAAGGCAATTGCTCACCACTCATTGACCGATGCCCAGTTAGTTCCCGAGCCGCGATCCCCCCTCCCAGCCAGCTCCCCCCAGTTTATATACTGGGCATGATGTCATGTGGTATGGAATAGCCCTTTGGCCAGTTTGGGTCAGCTGTCCTGGCGGTGTCCCCTCCCAGCTTCTTGTGCCCCTCCAGCCTTCTTGCTGGCTGGGCAGGAGAAGCTGAGAAATCCTGGACTTAGGATAAACACTACTTAGCAACAACTGAAAACATCAGTGTGTTATCAACATTATTCTCATACTAAATCCAAAACCCAGCACTGTACCAGCTACTAGGAAGAAAATTAACTCTGTCCTAGCTGAAACCAGGACAGTATCCACCCCTTATTCTATACCATCTACATCATGTCCAGGTCCCACACTTTCCAATGCATTTTCAATTAATCACCACCACTTTTGCTGCCTTTTAATACATATACACACAGATATCATTCCCTTAATGTATAAGCCTTTACAATGTCCATTTAAAATGTTCGTTGAGTTCATTCAGTCCATGACTTTGGACTCCATCTGTCATAACAGTCTGTCTGGGCAGGAGGGATGGTGCGAAGTCCGCTCAGTCGGCAGAGCAGGATCCGGCTTTGGTGCAGTGCAGTGGGTGGATGACATTGGGCGCAGCAGGGGGATGGTGTGTGGTGTTGGATTGTTGCATGCTGCAGTCACTCCTGGTTCCATCACTACTGCACTTCGCTTGGTTTTATCAAAGTTCATTCTTTATTAATTTAGATAATTCTTACTGTAATACTGTTGATATAGCATATAACAACTATAGCAGTGATGACATACAGTGGCAGGGTTATATAGCAATTAACATCATACAATTTAATTCACTGGCTATTCTCACCTAAAATCAAATCCCCTTGAGGCACACATTGGACCTCCCCATCCTTCCGCATCACCCACCAAGTGCACCCAGGTCCTTGAGCAAAAGCAATCCCACGAATGGGTTTGCCTTTGCCTGAGGCAGGAGTAACCCAGACTGTCTTCCCTAGCATATTCTTCATGTGCACTACAGGGACTTTATCCCCTTCTACAGTACGTAAAAGTTCTGATTGGGCAGGGCCAGCCCGATTGGCAGATCCTCTAGTGTTGACTAACCAGGTGGCCTTTGCTAGATGTGTATCCCAATGTTTGAAGGTCCCACCACCCATTGCTCTCAATGTAGTCTTTAACAATCCATGGTATCGCTCGATTTTCCCGGAGGCTGGTGCATGGCAGGGGATGTGATACACCCACTCAGTGCCGTGCTCTTTGGCCCAGGTGTCTATGAGGTTGTTCCGGAAATGAGTCCCCTTGTCTGACTCAATCCTTTCTGGGGTACCGTGTCGCCATAAGACTTGCTTCTCAAGGCCCAGGATAGTGTTCCGGGTGGTGGCATGGGGCACGGGATATGTTTCCAGCCAGCCGGTGGTTGCTTCCACCATTGTAAGCACATGGCGCTTGCCTTGGCGGGTTTGTGGGAGTGTGATATAGTCAATCTGCCAGGCCTCCCCATATTTCTATTTCAGCCATCGTCCTCCATACCAAAGAGGCTTTAACCGCTTGGCTTGCTTAATTGCAGCGCATGTTTCACATTCATGGATGACCTGTGCGATAGTGTCCATGGTCAGGTCCACCCCTCGATCACGAGCCCATCTATATGTTGCCTCTCTTCCCTGATGGCCTGAGGTGTCGTGGGCCCACCGAGCCATGAATAATTCACCCTTATGCTGCCAATCCAGATCCACCTGAGCTACTTCAATCCTAGCAGCCTTGTCTACCTGTTCATTGTTTTGATGTTCTTCAGTGGCCCGGCTCTTGGGTACGTGGGCATCTACATGACGTACTTCCACAACCAGGGTCTCTAGCCGGGCAGCAATATCTTGCCACAATGGGGCAGCCCAGATGGGTTTACCTCTGCGTTGCCAGTTACTCTGCTTCCATTGCTGCAACCACCCCCACAGAGCATTTGCCACCATCCATGAGTCAGTATAGAGATAAAGTATTGGCCACTTTTCTCATTCAGCAATGTCTAAAGCCAGCTGGATGGCTTTCACCTCTGCAAACTGACTCGATTCACCTTCTCCTTCTGCAGTTTCTGCAACTTGTCGTATAGGACTCCATACAGCCGCCTTCCACCTCCGATGCTTTCCCACAATGCGACAGGACCCATCAGTGAACAGGGCATATTGCCTCTCATTTTCTGGCAGTTTATTATACAGTGGGGCCTCTTCAGCACGCATCACCTCCTCCTCTGGCGATATTCCAACATCTTTGCCTTCTGGCCAGTCCGTGATCACTTCCAGGATTCCTGGGCGACTGGGGTTTCCTATTCGACTTCATTGTGTGATCAGTGCAACCCACTTACTCCACGTAGCATCAGTTGCATGATGTGTAGAAGGGACCTTCCCTTTGAACATCCAGCCCAGCACTGGCAGTCGGGGTGCTAAGAGGAGCTGTGTTTCAGTACCAACCACTTCTGAGGCAGCTCGAACTCCTTCATATGCTGCCAGTATCTCCTTTTCAGTTGGAGTATAGCGGGCCTCAGATCCTCGATATCCCCGACTCCAAAACCCTAGAGGTTGACCTCGGGTCTCCCCGGGTGCTTTCTGCCAGAGACTCCAGGTAGGGCCATTCTCCCCGGCTGCGGTGTAGAGCACATTTTTCACATCTGGTCCTGCCCGGACTGGCCCAAGGGCTACTGCATGAACTGTCTCCCGTTTAATCTGTTCAAAGGCTTGTTGTTGCTCAGGGCCCCATTTAAAATCATTCTTCTTCCGGGTCACTGTGTTGCCCCATACGATGATGTCATCAATGTCCTGCAGGTGTTCTGGAGCTCCCCCTTTTTCCAGTGCATTCTGGATCAGTCCATGGCAAATGGTGGGGCTGTGTTTCCACCCCTGGGGCAGTCGATTCCAGGTGTACTGGACGCCCCTCCAAGCGAAAGCAAACTGTGGCCGGCACTCTGCTGCCAAAGGGATTGAGAAAAATGCATTAGCGATATCCCTTGTGGCGTACCACTTGGCTGCCTTTGACTCCAGTTCATATTGAAGTTCTAGCATGTCTGGCACAGCAGCACTCAGCGGCGGCGTGACTTCATTCAGGCCACGATAGCCTACTGTTAGTCTCCGCTCTCCATTAGACTTTCGCACTGGCCATATGGGGCTGTTAAAGGGTGAGCGAGTCCTGCTGATCACCCCTTGGCTCTCTAGTCGAGGAATCAGCGTATGGATGGGAATCAGGGAGCCTCGGTTGGTGCGATATTGCCGCCGGTGCACCGCTGTGGTAGCGATCGGCACTCGTTGTTCTTCAACCCTCAGCAACCCCACAACCGAAGGGTCCTCCGAGAGACCAGGTAAGGTGGACAACTGTTCAATTCCCTCTGTCTCCAAGGCAGCTATACCAAAGGCCCACCGATACCCCTTTGGGTCCTTGAAATACCCTCTCCGGAGATAATCTATGCCAAGGATGCATGGGGCCTCTGGGCCAGTCACAATGGGGTGTTTCTGCCACTCATTCCCAGTTAGGCTCACTTCAGCCTCCAATACAGTGAGCTGTTGGGATCCCCCTGTCACCCCAGAAATACAGATGGGTTCTGCCCCTTTATAGCTTGATGGCATTAGGGTACACTGTGCACCGGTATCCACTACAGCCTTGTACTCCTGTGGGTGTGATGTGCCAGGCCATCGGATCCACACAGTCCAATAAACCCGGTTGTCCCTCTCCTCCACCTGGCTGGAGGCAGGGCCCCTCCAGTCCTGGTCAGAGTATTTGTTACTCACTTCTTGTAAAAATGACTTAGAGGTCCCTTCAAGAGGGTCAGAAGCCCTTCTACTTTGTCTGGAAACCGGAGCGGCATCTTTCCTGGAAGAATCCCCTTTTCTGGTTGTTTTTCCTTTCAATTCACGTACCCGTGCATCTAGGACCGAGGTAGGTTTTCTATCCCACTTCCTCATGTCCTCTCCGTGGTCACGCAGGTAAAACCACAGGGTACCCCGTGGTGTGTACCTTCTATATTCTCTCTCTTGAGCAGAGGAATGCTCACTCCTAATAGCTGAGATATTGGTCTGTACAGGTGGGGAGTAGGACTTTTTGATCAGTTCCATCAGTTTTTTGGACTTTTCGGACAGTTTTTCCACAGCCGAGACACAGGCTCGTAGGGAGGAAGAGAGATTTTCTTCATATGGCCGGAGTTGGCGAGCCATTTCATCCACTGTCGGTGCCTCTTCGTCTTTCCAAGTTAGTACTGCCAATGGGTTGGCATACGATGATGGTGCGCTCCGTACAAACTTCCGCCACATGGGTCGTGTGCAGTGAACTTTGTCTGGATCTCTGGGTAATTGTGAACTGTCCGGGTCATAATAAATCATCTCTAGCACGGCTAATTCCCTCAGGTACTGGATACCTCTCTCCATGGTGGTCCACTTGCCTGGGTGACATATAACATCTTCCTTGAAGGGATACCTTTCCTTCACACTTGACAGGAGTCGCCTCCAGAGGCTGAGGGCTTGTGTCCCTTTTCCAATCGCCTTGTCAATGCCCCCTTCCCTAGAAAGGGACCCCAGCTGCTTGGCTTCCCTACCCTCTAATTCCAGGCTACTAGCCCCATTGTCCCAGCAGCGGAGCAGCCAGGTGATAATGTGCTCGCCTGGATGATGGCTGAAGCCTTTTCGCATATCCCGCAGCTCACTCAGGGATAGGGATCGGGTGATTACCTCTGGTTCTGCCTCTTCCTCCTGTTCTCGTGATGGCCCTGGTTCATCTTCATCCTTCGTTAAACGAACTGATTTTTTTGTATATTTCTTCTTCTGTATAGGGGCGACTGATACTGGCACAGGTTGGTTCTCTGGTTCAGCCGCAGTGCCTGTCGCAGGGGTTGCAGTAGCAGCAGTATCTGTCGGTCTGTTTTCCCTCCCTTCCCCCTGAGGGTGCTGCACAGTATCGAGCAGTGTCTGGTAGATACTGGCCAGGGCCCAGCACAGTGCGATAAGTTGTGCCTCTTTGGAATCGCCACAGCATTTTCCTTTCAGATAGTCTATCACTTCATCAGGGTCCTGTAGTTGTTCAGGAGTGAAGTTCCAAACCATTGGAGGTGAGAAGTTCTCTAGATACCTGCCCATGTTCTCCCACATGCCATGCCACCCATGGTTATTAAGCCTCGGGGCAGATTTCCGAAAGGTATTCTTAAACAGTTGTTTAACCTTAAACAAGACCTGGAACACATTCAGGAGACATAACAATAGGAACATGCTGGTTTGAACATCCCAAGGATATTCAAAATTCTCAAGAGCTACTGTAATTTGCCTGGAGGAGAAGGGGAAGCTGAAGAAAGGTGTCTCCCCCGTGGCTTGGCTCTCCGAGGAGAAAAGGTACAAGGTGTAATTATTAATAGTTTCTGATAGACGGCTCCCGAAGTACGGAGGTGACGGCAATGCTGAGTACGAATACCAGATTAGTTTCACGACCAGCAATGCTATCGTATCGTAAGCCAGTGTTACAAAGTAGAACACCATGATAACTCTGGCCCAGTTCCCACGGGTGATAAACAGCACAGCAGGGAGCATATACTGCAAGTAAGGTATCACATAACGCACCTTTAAGAACAAGCGCACCAACTTTGAGAGCAAATACATCAACATTGTGACCAGCAACTATTGAACTAATATAATGTATGTTTATAACAAATTTGTTCTAACACATTCCAGTCAGATTTGTTGTTATCTCAACCCGTCGAGCCCCACGTTGGGCGCCAAAAAGGACTGTCGTGGTTTAACCCCAGCCGGCAGCTAAGCACCACGCAGCCGCTCGCTCACTGCCCCCCCACCCCTGGGATGGGGGAGAGGATCAGGAAAAAAAAAACCTCGTGAGTTGAGATAAAGACAGTTTAATAGGACAGAAAAGAAGGAAAAACAATGATAATGATAATAATGATATGACAATGGTAATACTAAAAGAATTAAACTATACAAAGCAAGTGGTGCACAAGGCAATTGCTCACCACTCGTTGACCGATGCCCAGTTAGTTCCCGAGCCACGATCCCCCCTCCCAGCCAGCTCCCCCCAGTTTATATACTGGGCATGATGTCATATGGTATGGAATAGCCCTTTGGCCAGTTTGGGTCAGCTGTCCTGGCGGTGTCCCCTCCCAGCTTCTTGTGCCCCTCCAGCCTTCTTGCTGGCTGGGCAGGAGAAGCTGAAAAATCCTGGACTTAGGATAAACACTACTTAGCAACAACTGAAAACATCAGGGTGTTATCAACATTCTTTTCCTACTAAATCCAAAACACAGCACTGTACCAGCTACTAGGAAGAAAATTAACTCTGTCCTAGCCGAAACCAGGACACCAGCTCAGCTATAGGAAAGAAACAATACTCCAAAATGCTAATCCATTGGAACTCCACACTGTACTGAATAACAAAATTTACATGTGCGTGATAAAGTGAAAACAAAACTAAGAAAGCAGATTCCATAATAGCCACTTGCTAGAAAGTTGCTGCCAGTTTAGTTAGCAACCTCTGGCTATTTATTTCAGCTGTCTTTTCTCAAACCTGATGGCATTCTAAAATGTGTGAACTTCATATTCTTGTTTAACCAGAATCACTCCCAAATCCATTAGAGCCAAAAGATAAATTTTCTTAGACTAGATCAAAAGAATCGGGAAGCAAACCCTCCAAGGGTTGATGATCACCCTGGTCAATCTACTTCTGACCATTTCTGAATGTTGAAATAACCTCTACATGCAGAGCCAGCAAATCCAAAATGACACTTGTGCTCAGAGGAACAATCTGCATTTTACACAGACTGAACAAATTCTAATAAGGGACCGTACTGATGTGGCAAGTAAGATGAATTATTATTGTCTCTAGTTAGAACACTCACAGATTATAATATTCCTTATCTGCCTCTAAGTGGCAACAGGTGTAGTGTTCTTCACTGTAGTCCCCAAAAAAAGAAACACTGTAAAATTTAAACACTAACTGTAAAAATCAAAGAAATTGCTCTCATTCTCTTCCATGTAACTAAATTCTGATCAATCAGCATAAACAAGGGAAATATCACAACAGTATTATCAGGTTGGTCTTATGGCAAATAAGATTTGATCATCAGAGATAAATGAATAGTGAAAATACTAGTCTGTGAAACCAATGCTTTTGTATGAAATATTTACATTCTAATGTATGTCAGCTAGACCAATGGGACCAAAACTGTCATAAGTAGGTAGATCCCATTCTTATGTTCTTGTGTTATGGGGAAGATAGAGAACTCTGCTTTGACTGGGTTTTTATTTTTGGTTTATTTTAGGAGTTTTCTCTGACATTTCTGTACAACAGCTTTATAGAAATATTTTGAGGAAAGCAGAACAGTGATGACCTATGAAGCCTGACCTAAAAAAGAAGAAAGATTGCTCAAAGCAGAATTCTTGCACCATCATTTGGATGGATGTTAGACACCAGTTTCAAAGCTGGAATCCTGAAAAATATTGTTCATCTAACACCTGTACTCCATAGATGCCACACAGTTAAGTTAGCCTTACGTTCTGTGTAAGTGCCTCAGTCCTGTCAGATCTGGGAAGATCATCATGTATCTCATGTGCCTGCCTGGCATCCATGGAGTTGGCACTTCTCTGCCTAAGGAAGCTGGTCTGCTAAGTATTCCCAAAGCATCACCAACTTAACCCAAGAGTCTTGCATCCTACAAAATGAAGTGAAAGCTGCCACTTTCTTTTAAACTAATAATTATGGGACTCAAGTCCCCTTCTTTTTAGTAAACTATTTGAGAATAACATTTATCCAGTGTCATGGTTTAAGCCCAGCCGGCAACAAAGCACCATGCAGCCGCTCGCTCACTCCTCCCCCCCAGGCAGGATGGGGAGGAGAAAATACAGCAGAAAAACTCGTGGGTCGAGACAAGGGCAGGGAGGGATCACTCACCAATTACGGTCACAGGCAAAACAGACTCGATTTGGGGGAAAAATAAATCAGTTTAATTTGCTAACAACCAACTCAGAGTAGGATGATGAGAAATAGAACCGTATCTTAAAAACACACCTTCCCCCCACCCCTCCCTTCTTCCCGGGCTCAGCTTTACTCCCGATTCCTCTACCTCCTCCCCCTCAGCGGTGCAGGGGACGGGAATGGGGGTTGCGGTCAGTTCCTCCCACATTGTCTCTGCCGCTCCTTCCTCCTCAGGAGGATGAGGACTCACACTCTTCCCCTGCTCCAGCGTGGGGTCCCTCCCACGGGGGTCAGCCCCCCATGAGCTTCTCCAACTCAAGTCCTTTCCACGCACTGCAGTCCTCCACGAACTGCTCCAGCGTGGGCTTTCCCACAGAGCCACGGCCTTCTCCGGGCCCAGCCACCTGCTCCGGCGTGGGGTCCTCCATGGGCTGCAGGGGAATCTCTGCTCCACTGTTAACCTCCACGGGCTGCAGGGGAATCTCTGCTCCGGTGCACCTCCTTCCTCTCCTTCTTCACTGACCTCGGTGTCTGCATGGTTGTTTCTCTCACATCCCACTCCTCTCTTCACTGGAGCTCCTCTTCTTCTTCCATCTTCTTCTTCCTCTCCTCCTTTTTTTACTGTAGCTGCTGCTGCTGCTCCTCTTCTTCTTCGTCTTCGTCTTCTTCGTCTTCGTCTTCTTCTTCTTCCTCGTCTTCATCTTCTTCATCTTCTTCTTTGTCTTCGTCTTCTTCTTCTTCGTCTTCTTCTTCATCTTCGTCTTCGTCGTCGTCGTCTTCTTCTTCTTCTTTTTCGTCCTCCATCTTACTCTCACACCTCCAGAGGTTTTTTTCCCCCTTCTTAAATATGCTATCACAGAGGCACAACCACCATTGCTGATTGGCTCGGCCTTGGCCAGAGGCAGGTCCATGCTGGAGCCAGGGAAGCTTCTGGCAGCTTCTCACAGGAGCCACCCCTGTAGCCCCTCCCTCATTACACAAACCCAGCACATCCAGACTGTGGGAGACTCATCTTACATTCCTTTCTCTGCTGAAAGTGCAAATTATCATCACTTAGATGGGTGCCTTTAGCACAACACTCCACCTGACCTCACAAACTAAACAAATGTTAACCAAGAAAGCAATGAGAACAATTATATTTCACCCCCCCCCCAATTCACAGCTCTCTCTATGTGTATACGTAGACACACACCTGAACAAGATGCATGTAAACAATCCCTTCCCACTCTAAAGTATGATGATCAAAATAAGTCAACAACAGGACACCCAAACCTGTGTCTCTATTCTAACTGAAAAACACATATCTGCAGAAGCAGCTGATCAACATACAACTGTTGTTTTGTTTGTGTAGAGGTGACCAATTTATAGTGTGTTGAGAAAGGGATAGAAAATGAGAGAAAACCCATAGAGATTATTTATTTATTCTTATTATCCTTCTTTTTGCATTTTATTTTGCTGTTA